>NC_069499.1:1569924960-1570157460 GCF_027579735.1 Bombina bombina | reverse complement strand
CTTTTAAGGACCCAATGAACAGGAAAATAGAGGGGTACCTAAGGAGAATTTTTAATCAGCTTAGCCTTTTATGGCAGACAGCCGCAAGTATTACAGCGGTTGCTGGAGCCGCCTCTTACTGGTCTGACTCCTTGTCTGAATTGATCTTGGAAGAGACTCCTTTGGAGATTTAGGATCGTATTAAAGCTTTAAAGTTGGCCAATTCTTTTATTTATGGCGCTAATATGCAGGTCATTTGCTTGTGTGAAGTCTTCGGATTTCGCATTTCTGTCTTGCAGGGTTTTTATGGCTAAAGTCCTGGTCAGCTGACATGGTTTCTAAATCAAGACGACTTTCTTTCCATAAGGCAGGGAGAGTCCATGACTTCATTCCTTACAGTTGGTAAATACAACACCTGGCCACCAGGAGGAGGCAAAGACACCCCAGCCAAAGTCTTAAATATCCCTCCCACTTTCCCTATCCTCCCAGTCATTCTTTGCCTTTCGTCACTAGAGGAAGTGTCAGAAGATTTTGGATAGTACTGTAATGGGTATGTTCCCTTCAAAAGAGGACTGGAGTTTTAAGTAATCATGTCAACCTCTCAGTTGATGAAAGTTGGAGTCTGGAGATGCAGGGAAAGTTTTTCTGCGAACCCATCCAGACTGTCAACTAACAACTCCTGAGCAATAAGTGTTCAGGAGTTTCACTGCTTTCTGTTACACACTCAGGTCCCTGTCAGAGCGTCGCTGCAAGACTGTCACACTTGAGGCTGTATCTGTTCCACAGTGTGGATCATGGAGGGTAAGACCGCTTTATTATATGTAGCAGGGATTCTAATATAGGGTCACAGTGTGCCTTTCTTATAAGTCAATAGGATCAAAGGTTAATATTTCTTTCATGGAGATTATTTGGAACAGTTTTGGGGATTTTTATGTACTGCTTTCACTTTGTGACGGTTTTGACTCATAAGACTCTGTGCTTTTGGCTTGGAACAAACAGGTTTCACTTTAGTTTTTGAACAAATATCCTGAATCATGATTTCCAGGCTACCCAATTTTAAAGGAGTTGCGCAGATTATATAAGTTTAGCGACCTTTTTCAAAGCAGGGGGCGTCCTGTCTTGCGCACCATGTGACCGGGTGCAGTCTCTTTCACTTCCTTATGAATCTGCTGCAGAAATCACTCCTTCAAATACCAGGGTGAATTTCCTGGTTATGGTGATAGACTCTATATCCATGAAGATCTTTCTAATAGATCAGAGACGTTGCAAGCTAACTACTACATGTCTTGCCCTCCAGGCCTCCTTGAGACCTTTAGTGGCCCAGTGTATGGAGGTGATTGGACTCATGGTGTCTTGTATGGACATCATTCCCTTTGCCAGATTCCATCTCAGACCCTTACAGCTATGCATGCTGAGGCAATGTAATGGCAACCATTCTGATCTGTCCCAACAGATAGTAATGGACAGTCTGTCGAGAGATTCGCTCTCTTGGTGGCTCTGTCAAGATGACCTTTCCCAAGGCACGTGCTTCATGAGACCATCCTGGGAGATTGTGACTACGGACGCTAGTCTATCTGGCTGGGGAGCTGTTTGGGGTGCCAGGAGGACACAAGGGCTGTGGACTCAGGAGTCCTCTCTTCCGATCAATATCTTGGAACTCCAGGCAATCTTCAATGCTCTGAAAGCTTGGCCTCTTCTGGGTTCATCTCAGTTTATCAGATTCCAATCAGACAATATAACTTTGGTAGCCTACATCAACCATCAGGGAGAAACGAGAAGTTCCTTAGCGATGAGAGAAGTATCTCAAAGTCTAGAATATGCAGAGGCCCAAAATTGCTGTCAGCGATCCACATTCCGGGTGTGGACAACTGGGAAGCAAACTTTCTCAGTAGGCAATCCTTTCACCCGGGGGAATGGTCTCTCCACCCCAAGGTATTTGCAGAGATATGCAGCAGATGGGGGACATCGGAAATAGACCTCATGGCCTCCTGTCTAAATGCCAAAATACCCAGGTACGGGTCGAGATCGAGGGATCCTCAAGCTGAACTAATAGATGCTCTAGCGGTTCCTTGGAGGTTCAGACTTATATCTGTTTCCTCCATTACCTCTTCTTTCTCGGGTGGTGGCCCGCATCAAGCAGGAGCAAGAATTGGTAATTCTAATTGCTCCATCCTGGCCGCAAAGGACTTGGCTTGCGCATCTGGTGGGGATGTCCTCATCTCCTCCGTGGAGGTTACCCTGTCGCAGGGACCTGCTGCTACAGGGTCCATTTCTATATCAAAATCTAGATTCTCTGAGGCAGACTGCGTGGAGATTGAATTCTTAGTCTTAGCCAAGAGTGGTTTCTCTAGAGAGTGTCATCGACACTGAGATTCAGGCTCGTAAGCCAGTGACTCGATGCATCAACATTAAGGTGTGGCGGACTTAACTGCACTGGTGTGAGGAGCGTGATTTTTCTTGGCATAAGGTTAAAGTTGCCAGAATTTTATCTTTTCTCCAGGAGGGACTGGAGAAGGGTCTATATGCTAGTTCCCTGAAGGGACAGATATCGTCCCTGTCAGTGTTGCTGTACCGGAGATTAGCTGAGCTTCCAGATGTGCAGTCCTTTGTTAAGGCCCTGCCTAGGATCACACCTGTGTTTCGAAGGGTGGCTCCTCAATCTTGTTCTTCGTGTGTTGCAGCAGGCTCCGTTTGAGCCCATGCATAATGTTAACATTAAACTGTTATCTTGGAAGGTTCTATTTCTATTGGCTATTGCCTCGGTCGAACATTAGGAGTGTTGAATTCCAACGTGTTGGGCTGTCGCAAATCAAGCGCCTCACTGGCATGTTGTTTCGCCGCTGGATATCAGAAAAGTGCGCCATGGCCGTGTAGGAACGCCTGAAATGGCCACACACCTTCCTGGCCTGCTTCAGGACGTCCTGTAAGCCTGGGTACTTATGCACAAAGCGTTGTACGATCAGATTACACACATGTGCCATGCACGGCACATGTGTCAACTTGCCCAATTTCAATGCCGCCACCAAATTACTTCCGTTGTCAGAAACCACTTTGCCGATCTCCAGTTGGTGCGGAGTCAGCCACTGATCCACCTGTGCGTTCAGGGCGGACAGGAGTGCTGGTCCAGTGTGACTCTCTGCTTTCAGGCAAGTCAACCCCAAGACGGCGTGACACTGCCGTATCCGGGATGTGGAATAGTACCTGGGGAGCTGGGGGGTGCCGTTGATGTGGAGCAAGACGCAGCAGGAGAAGAGGACTCAGCCGAGGAGGTTATGGAGTAGAAGGAGTAGAGGAGGTGGCAGCAGGCCTGCCTGCAAGTCGTGGTGGTGTCACCAACTCTGCAGAGCCACGCATTCCATGGTTGTGAGCCGTCAGCAGGTTTACCCAATGCGCAGTGTAGGTTATATACCTGCCCTGACCATGCTTTACAGACCAGCTATCAGTGGTCAGATGGACCCTTGCCCCAACACTGTGTGCCAGACATGCCATTACTTCCTTTCGCACAATTGAGTACAGGTTGGGGATTGCCTTTTGTGAAAAAAAATTTCGGCCGGGTACCTTCCACTGCGGTGTCCCAATAGCTACAAATTTTTGTAACGCCTCAGACGCCACCAGCTTGTATGGTAAAAGCTGGTGGGCTAAGAGTTCAGACAAGCCAGCTGTCAGACGCCAGGCAAGGGGGTGACTTTGTGACATTGGCTTCTTACGCTCAAACATGTCCTTGACAGACACCTGACTGTGGGCAGATGAGCAGGAAATGCTCCGGACGAGAGACAGAGTGGCGGATGGTTGAGAGGGGGCAAGGAGGACAGCAGTGGTTGACGTGGCTGAAGATGCTGGACCAGGAGGAGGATGGCGGCTTTGAGTTTGTGTGCTGCTTCTACTCATGTGTTGATCCCATAGGCGTTTGTTATGTGCGATCATGTGCCTTCGCAAAGCAGTTGTACCTAGGTGGGTGTTGGACTTCCCACGACTCAGTTTCTTTTGGCACAGGTTGCAAATGGCATCGCTGTTGTAAGAGGCAGACACACACAAAAAAATGCCACACTGCTGAGCTCTGCGATGACGGCATTCTGGTGGTGGCAACAGCATGCGTTGATTGGCGTGCTGTCTGGCTGACCCCGGGTGCCGATGCATGCTGTCTGACTGTGCCACTAGCTCCTTGCGACGACCTCCCCCTGCTTCCAACTCGTCTCCTCCTCCTCTCAGTCTATCCATCTGAACTTTCCCCCTGTTCTTCTTTTCTAGCGGGCACCCACGTGACATCCACGGACGCATCGTCATCATCAATCGCTTCACTTGTATCTGACAAATCAACAAAGGAAGCAGCAGCGGGTACAACATCATCATCATCACACCGTACGTCCATGTCTGTAATGCTGCCTGACTGAGACATATCACTGTTATCTACATCCTCTGTCAATGATGGTTGGGCATCACTCATTTCTTCCAAATGTTGTGTTAATAACTCCTCTGCCAGATCAAGTGAAGCGGCTGTGGTGCTAGTGTTGGTGGCAGCAGCAGACGGGCGAGTGGTAACTTGAGAGGTGCCCGTAGATAAGCTGGAGGAGGATGGTGCGTCAAGGTTCGGAGCGGAAGCTATAGACGATTGGGTGTCCTGTGTTAAAAAGTCAACTATGTCCTCCTCAGAACTTTTCGAGTTCATGGTACGTGGCCTCTGAACACTGGCCATTATTCTAGGGCCTAAAGGAATCACAGCACCACGACAACAACGACACCTGCGGGGTGGCCTGCCTCTGCCTGTCATTTTTAAAATGTACACTTACAATACTATTAAACAAGATATGAGTGGTGCCACTGGGCAAGTGGGCACAGTATACGCTGTGAGCCTGACACAAAAAAGCAGACTGATGTTTCACAGTCCAAAATGTTTATTTTTTTTTAAATTTACACTTACACTACTATTAAACAAGATATGAGTGGTGGCACTGGGCAATTGGGCACAGTATACGCTGTGAGGCTGGCACACGCTGGCAGGCAGGCAACTGCAATTAGATTACACTAGCAGACTGATGTTTCACAGTCAAAATTTTTTTTTTTTTAAATTTACACTACTGTCAAACAGATATGAGTGGTGGCCTTGTGGGGGCAAGTGGGCCTGGCACACACGCTGGCAGGCCGGCCAGTAACTGCAATTAGATTACAATAGCAGACTGATGTTTTACAGTCAAAAAAGTTTTGTATTTTTTAAATTTACACTACTGTTACAACAGATATGAGTGGCGGCACTGTGGGCAAGTGGGCCTGGCACACGCTGGCAGGCAACTGCAATTAGATTACACTAGCAGACTGATGTTTCACAGTCAAAAATTTTTTTTTTTTTAAATTTACACTACTGTTACAACAGATATGAGTGGTGGCACTGTGGGCAAGTGGGCCTGGCACACACGCTGACAGGCAACTGCAATTAGAATACACTAGCAGACTGATGTTTAACAGTCAAAAAAGTATTATTTTTTTTAAATTTACACTACTGTTACAACAGATATGAGTGGTGGCACTGTGGGCAAGTGGGCCTGGCACACGCTGGCAGGCAACTGCAATTAGATTACACTAGCAGACTGATGTTTCACAGTCAAAAAAGTTTTTTTTTTTTAAATTTACACTACTGTTACAACAGATATGAGTGGTGGCACTGTGGGCAAGTGGGCCTGGCACACACGCTGGCAGGCAACTGCAATGAGATTACACTAGCAGACTGATGTTTCACATTCAAAAAAGTTTTTTTTTTTTAAATTTACACTACTGTTACAACAGATATGAGTGGTGGCACTCTGGGCAAGTGGGCCTGGCACACGCTGGCAGGCAGGCAGACAACTGCAATTAGATTACACTAGCAGACTGATGTTTCACAGTCAAAAAAGTATTTTTTTTTTTTAAATTTACACTACTGTTACAACAGATATGAGTGGTGGCACTGTGGGCAAGTGGGCCTGGCACACACACTGGCAGGCAGGCAGGCAGGCAACTGCAATTAGATTACACTAGCAGACTGATGTTTCACAGTCAAAAAAGTTTTTTTTTTTTAAATTTACACTACTGTTACAACAGATATGAGTGGTGGCACTGTGGGCAAGTGGGCCTGGCACACACACTGGCAGGCAGGCAACTGCAATTAGATTACACAAGCAGACTGATGTTTCCTAGTCAAAAAAGTTTTTTTTAAAAAAATTTACACTGTTACACCAGATATGAGTGGTGGCAACGGGCAAGTGGGCACAGTATACGCTGTGAGCCTGGCACACACGCTGGCAGGCAGGCAACTGCAATTAGATTACACAGGGGAAAAAAAGCAGCCCTAAAAAGGGCTTTTTGGGGTGCTGTCCTTACAGCAGAGATCAGATGAGTCCTTCAGGACTGTAGTGGGCACTGAATACACTAGCCTAGCTATCGATTTCCCTATTAAATCAGCAGCAGCTACACTGTCCCTCCTCTCACTAAGAAAGCAGCTTCCGAATGAATCTAAAATGGCTGCTGTCCAGGAGCTAGGAGGGTCTGCTGCTGATTGGCTGGAATGTGTCTGCAGACTGTGAGATACAGGGTCAAAGTTTACTCAATGATGACGAATAGGGGGCGGATTGAACATTGCATATGTTCGCCCGCCGTTGCAAACGCGAACAAGCTATGTTCGCCGGGAACTATTCGCCGGAGAACAGTTCGGGACATCACTACTGGTCAATGCCTATCGCTTGAGTAGTGAGTCAGGTTCACTGTTTAATATTTCTACTGAAGTGATGTTGCGATTAATACAGAGGCCCAATCAATATACATATGGAGTAATATCGTAAGTTATATCAAGGTGCTAGTACCGTAGATATCAGTAGGTATACATTGATTATCAATATTGGATTTTCAGTTGCAATGTTATATTACGACAGAAACGAAATAAATCTAGAGTTCCTGTTATAGGCTACCATAAGGTTAAATGCTCCCAAATATATAGAGTGTGTTTTTAGAATGGGAACCACCTTACAAAGTAACCCCTATCCTATCATGTCAGAATTAAGGTAAGGGATATAATAGTGCTATTGCTTTATATGGTGATTTAGTAGCATATAAGAAACTGATAGATCTCACTGTGTGGGTTTTATTATTGTTCACCGTTTCACAATTCACCTCTCACTATGGTGTAATACTATGAATTCAGCAACAGCAATAGTCAGTTAATGTTTTAATAGTAAATTCAGGTGAGTGAGGAATATGGTGAGACCATATAGTAAATTCCAAATGGTAGGTGTATGGTAAGCTGTTCAGACTAACATTTAAAAATCGGCAGTGCTGACTTGGACGCTAACCCCTGGAGAGATTCCAGGTGCTAAGTATAAGTAAAATCATAGGTACAATAACACTGGTGCTATATTCTTAACTGCAAGCTATAATAGCGTTATTATTTATATTGCTGGTTCTGTAGCACATAAGAAGATAAAGCACGATATATATGTTTGTTATTGAACACCGCCTCACTTTCCACCTCTCATGCTTGAATTAAAATATAAATTCAGCAATAATCATTAGATGCCTTTACAGATAGTTCTAGTGAGTGGGTGGCAGGGCCGAGTAACAAATTCAAAAAGGTAAGTATGAAATCAACTATGCCGTCCCCCACTGAAAAGTCAGGTATGCCGACAATATAATAGGTATAACACAATTTGAAATCCTATACTCGAAATGGCTGATATTCTCGGCAAAGATCGCTCGGAAAGACAAAGAGAACAATTGATTTAGACAATGTGTTTAAAAATAATGCAACAGAGGATCTCACCCCTGTCATGTCTCTAGAATCCATACTTAAAGAAGTACATAAATATATGTTTAAAAAAGAAAAGGTCTGGTGGGACCAACAATTCTTTGATAAATACATCAAAAGGAACTTTATCAGTATATCAAAGAATTAAGAGACATGAAACAAGGCCAATTACTCAGGGACATTCATGATTACAAAGAGCAAAGAATATATCAATGGAGGAGGAGGATTTTTTATAAAAATAACTCTAGGTCCTCACAGGCAAATATAATTCAAAGTGATATATCTGACACGGACGGTGAAGATAACGAAAGTAGTGAAGCCACAACCACTCCCAACCCCAACATATCTACCTTTACCCTGCCTACTAGAAATAAAAGAAAACCTTTTTTAGACAAGGGTACATCAGAAGAGGTAGAACCCCCAGACGGGGGGGGGGGGGGGAATACCAACAAAAGACCAATCAGAACAAGGGGTCACTCCAGATCCTCCCACAGGGGAGGTCGCTCCCAGAGGAGAGCACTGAGTCCGTTCTCACAGATAAGATTAAATCACTAAAAATTATAAATTTATCAGTACATAAATTGTCCCCTGCACACATATCAGTACTATCCAAGGGTTTATCTTACTGCCCAACTGGCCAGTTTAATATATTTGAAGCAATTAAAGACATACAACTTTATGTACGTAAATTAAGCCTTAAGAAATTCTTTGCTAAAAAGTCTGACCCCACTATGTCAGATGAGGATGCTTTAGCCTTAAAAAACTTGGAAAGTCTAATGAATGAAAGTGAAACAGAATCCAAACTTTGGAGAAAAAAAAACTTAAAGCCAGATCAACGTTTGTACCCAAGTATAACCTATCGCCACAATTGGAGATATTTAATCAAGTAGTCTGTCATGAAATCTCTCAGCTACAAATTAGATCTCAGCCACAGAATTTAACCTGTGGAGAGAAACAGGCTTTAAAAGAAATTCAGACATGGAATGAAGTGATAATTAGGGAGGCTGACAAGGGGGCAATATATTTCTTTGGCCCACCACTATGTACATCAAACAGGTCAAGAAGCAACTCAAGAACAGACAATGTTATCAGAAGTTATTTAATAACTCCAGTGAATCTTACAGTAAAGTCTATAGTAATCTCATTAAAGAAGCTGAAAGTAAGGGAATAATTAACTGATTAAATAAAATTTCTCTCAACCAAGGAACCAAAAGTCGCAACCTTTTATCTCATTCCCAAGATCCATAAAAACATCGATATTCCTCCTGGCAGACCTGTTGTGTCAGGCAATGAATGCCTATCCGAATGCACCAGTCAGTATGTGGACCATAGGCTAAGGGAATTTGTGGAGGCCTTACCATCTTTTGTTAAAGACACTATGGAGGTACTAAAAAGACTTGATAACATGACTGTAAGAAAAGAAACATGGTTAGTAACCGTGGATGTTGAATCCCTATATACCTCCATAGAACATACCAAGGGTCTCCAAGCTGTACAATTTTTCTTAGAGCAAGGGTCCAAGGAAGATCCTACCCATGATCAGTTCATCCTCCAACTCTTGGAATTCATACTTAAATTCAACTTCTTCACCTTCGCTAATCAGTTCTACCTACAGGTACAAGGCACTGCAATGGGCACAGCATGTGCCCTGACGTACGCAAATCTATTCTTGGGGTGGTGGGAGAGACAGATTGTAATTTCCGATACCCATACAGTGGAGACAGACCAAATACCGTTATGGATTCGGTATTCTATGGGAAGTAAAGAGGATTTAGAGATCTTCCTCCTAAAATTGAACGAGAACAATTTGAATATCAAATTAACGTATGCAATAAGTCAATCCGAAACTAATTTCCTGGATCTAACTATATTTAAAGCTATAGATGGTAAAATTCAAACTAACCTGTACAAGAAACAAACCGCCATAGCCTATTACACAAAAACAGTGCACATGCCCCTGGCACCACAAAATCTCTATCTGTAGGCAAATTCCTCTGAAAAAGGAGGTGTTGTAGTGAAATTCAACTATTTAACTAACAAGCCAAAGAACTGGAAACCAGATTAATGGAAAGAGGGTACAGTAGAAGAAGTATTAAAAAGGCGAAATCTCGAGCCTCACACACGAACCGTATAGAACTATTACAGAAAAAAAAAAAACAAGAAAAAAGATGAACATATCAGGCTATATTAACATACAATCCACAAATTCACCTAATAAGTGAAATCATGAACAAACATTGGCACATACTGACGATGGATCAAGATCTGAAACCAATTGTGGACGATAAAGTCCAAATAGGCTACCGGAGAACACAAAATATTAAAAATATGGTATCCAGCAGCCACTATCAGGTGGGCAAAACTAAAACGGCAGTCGTTCCTGGCTCTTTCCCATGTGGCACCTGTTCCACTTTTAATCACATCAAAAAGACAAATATGATTCAAGATCGGTTTGGACATACACACAAAATGAGAAGTTACATTAGCTGTTCTACGGAAAGTGTAATATATGCGCTAGTTTTCAGCTGCTCTAAGATCTATGTTGGTATGACCAGCAGGAAACTGCGCATTAGACTTCAGGAACATATCAGAAATATTAAGAATGCCGCTAAAGACCTAGGAGATGGCAAAATGATTTCCTCTGTTGCATCTCATTTTCTATTATGCCATCATTTGTAACCCCAGAGACCTTAAATGCCAGGGGATTGAGAAAATCTCCCTTGGAATTAGAGGGGGCAAACTTGAACAAGCTCTACTCAGAGCTGTATGCAGATGGATATATTTACTGAATTGTGTTCATCCCAAAGGGCTCAATGAACAAAATAACTATTACTGCTTCCTAAAGCATTCTTATCCTCATTTGTTAACACAAAAACAAGTTATAACCACAATTGCCCATTGGATACTTAGCACTTGGTATTTTTACTTTAATTATTTATATTTGCCCTCTACACTTTGCTTGAATTCATATTTAAAATAAAGAAGTTTTATAATATCTGTATTTCGCTGCACCTCAACCCCCCCCCCCCTTATTTCTCAGGGGGGTCCATTCCATTTTTTTCCACTCTCTCCATTTATTTACAACTTCACTAGTTACACTTATCACATTTGTGCCCCTTCACCTCACCCCCCCCACACCCTTTTTTTTTTCTATTTTCACTTTTCCATTAATGTATTAGTCATGGATATATTGAGGCACCAACATAGGGACCCCTAATGTATTACCCTATTGGGAGTGAGCCGCACATTTACCCTTGAATCTTAATCTTAGGTCAATAACAAATAAGTTGTCTACCTTTTCCCATGAACCTTTGAATACAATAGTATATGGATCTTTCATTATGAACAAAGTCCAACTTAGGGATTGGACTGCTCTACTTTTCTTGCGAATCTGACTTAATTAGCTTATACCCATTCACACCTCGGTAGGAAATAACAGAGCGTGTTCACAAGGATGGAGCACAAGATGATATATACTAGTGCATATTCAGATTGGAATAAAGTATATATACTGAGGATCCTTTATTACCAACGGAAAAGATTGAGACAAGTGATTAAATACACAGGGAATAAGATCTTTATATCCACCTGTAATTGTTTAAAAATCCCCCCTCTGAAGCTCAAATGATACAACATACAATATAGTTGCTAGGCAACAGTGTTGATACATCTTACATTTTTAGTAAATTCCCACAGGAAGAAATAATTGTAGCTAATGGCTGACGATTTGTGTCGCCCCATATAGTATTAAACTAACAATTAGCTCTAAACAATTTTCCTTTGGGGTTTAATATATTGTCGGCCTACCTGACTTTTCAGTGGAGGACGGCAATAGTTGATTTCATACTTACCTTTTTTAATTTGTTACTCGGCTCTGCCACCCACTCACTAGAACTATCTGTAAAGGCATCTAATGATATTGCCAAATTTATATTTTAATTCAAGTATGAGAGGTGGAAAGTGAGGCGGTGTTCAATAACAAACATATATATCGAATCAGAACCAGCAATATAAATAATAACGCTATTAGTCAGTGACTTGGACGTATTACAGCACTACACTTGAGACCAAGTGTATAGTGAAGCAAGTTGTGATATTTTTTTTTACCTACTATCATACTGACCTACAGAGGACACACGTATTCACGTACTTTTACTTTCCTTATACCTTTGGAAAGTTTATTAAAGTATTCTGCTATGCCACTTCTTGTCCCCAACTCAGTCAGCACAGTACTTACTCGACCTCATACCCCATTATCAATGTGTATTTAGGGTATACCCATTATTAATAAAGTCATTTTAGTCTGGTTCCCCGGCACTTATTTAAAGGGGTTGACCTCTTACTGGCCCCTTAGAGGTATTTACCCTCTGGGAATTTACATATATTGTTGATACACCCATTCTATCACACTGTGTTTTTATTGGAGGTTTACTAATTGTGTCTTTATAGAACCCTATTGCTGAGTTATCAATTGTGTTGTTGAGTGCTATTTACGTACATACCTCTCTAAAGCAATGCATTAGGATTTTTTCAGTTTTTGTTTCTGCTTATGTACAGCACCTCGGTCCCCTTTCTTTAATACAATATATCTACAAACCCCCTAATTCGTACAATACAGTATTTTAATAGTGGACACAACACCTGTAGTGCCATCGTTTCTCTTACTTTGTCTTAAACTATATCTGGGTCTCTTTATGTGTCATGGGGAAGTTACAAACAGTTGTGACACACTTGTGTATTCTCAGTGTGTTAAATTGGAATCCAGAGGCCGCATGTTTGGCTGTAGCTTAGGACCTAGGTAAGAAGAAGAGACAATGGAGTGGTTCCTGTGGTTATCAGCCTTTGGCCAAATGCTGTCACAAACTCTTTATGCTTTAAGCCTAGCTGGCTACAACCAAGCAAATGCTGACTATTCTGTGTGTTGTTTAAAAAAAAAAATATATATATATAGCTAGATTACGAGTGGAGTACTATTTTAACGTGTGCCCTTAAAGGGGACAATTTGCCCATTTACGGGCACACAAGTAACCAGTCATTACAAGTGGCGGGTAATGCTCCCGAGAGCTCACGGCTTCACTTTGCGCTTAGCATTGCTGTCCAACACTGCACAAATTGCCCCCTGCATTGTGCTAGGTGCTTTGCTGTGTATGATGGCATGAGAACGAGGCTCCCATTGGAACCTATAGAAGAACGCTCTAACGAAAGTGAGGGCACAATATTGCGCTCCACTCGTAATCTAGGCGATAATTATTATTATTAGAGGACTAATTAGCCATTAGGATATATCAGACAGTTGGGAAAACCAGTTTTAGTGCTGTTGGAAGTGTTTAGAAGGGCAAAGATTTTTGAGCACATGAAATCCACTGCTCTGGGTTGCACTGCAATAGGGTTCACAGCATCTGATGTCTATTTATAGTCTGAAGTCATCCAAAATGTGCTCAAAATGTCATATTAATCTTATAGTGAAAACTCACTACAGTCACTATGTTAACCAACACAAAAAGACGATGACCCAAAGTTGTCAGGTACTGACATTAAGTGCAGTTAGACAATTTCACCACCAGATGGCGTCTATCACCAAAAGCAAAGAATTTGCTATTTTTGTGATATATTTACTTCAGACTCCGACTAACAAAAGCTTTTGTTTCAGACAAATTGTGGTTGAAAATGTATTTGTTTATGAAAATCTGATTACTCAGGACCCTGTGCTATTTCTTGAAAAGCACAGGGTCCCAGAGGAACAGCCTGACAACAGCTTAAAGGCAATACAATAAAACATCTTTATGATATAGAGAATACTTACAACTAGTGCTCCAAAAGGAATCTAAATGGGGATTTCATATGAACAGTGCTCAGACCAATGGAATGAAGGAAAATAACAACTTTTGTTATTAAGTGTAACATTTTTATGACATTTTTGAACAAGAGAATGAAAGTAACAGATAAACGAGGATCCATAAGTCTCATCACACTGTAAAATTATACAAAAAGAGTCAATTACAATAATAATTCATCACAAGACTGTAAATAAATAAGCAGTGCTCTTAATATCTATAAAAGATGCACAATATCCATAATCTATACGTTCCATTAAAAGCCCTCACATATATTAGGAATATATTGTGAAGTCTACTTTATCCAAGAATCGGGAGGTTGTGTAGTTATTAGATAAAATAGAGAAAATAAGAATTCAAGTAGGTAATCCCTAGTGTTCCAGAAATAAACCAGGCACCATCGACAATCTTGTAACCTCTAGGGGACTCCTCTCCAATCAAACTCTATATTAACCCCTAGGCCAAATAGATGTAGATCTATGTCATTCAGTGCATAGCCCATCATACATAGATCTATGTCATTCAGTGCATAGCTCATCATACACATAACGTAGATCTATGTCATTCAGTACATAGCCCATCATACGCATAACGTAGATCTATGTCATTCAGTGCATAGCTCATCATACGCATAACGTAGATCTATGTCATTCAGTGCATAGCCCATCATACACATAACGTAGATCTATGTCATTCAGTGCATAGCCCATCATACACATAACGTAGATCTATGTCATTCAGTACATAGCCCATCATACACATAACGTAGATCTATGTCATTCGGTACATAACCCATCATACGCATAACGTAGATCTATGTCATTCAGTGCATAGCCCATCATACACATAACGTAGATCTATGTCATTCAGTGCATAGCCCATCATACACATAACGTAGATCTATGTCATTCAGTACATAGCCCATCATACGCATAACGTAGATCTATGTCATTCAGTACATAGCCCATCATACACATAACGTAGATCTATGTCATTCAGTGCATAGCCCATCATACGCATAACGTAGATCTATGTCATTCGGTACATAGCCCATCATACGCATAACGTAGATCTATGTCATTCGGTGCATAGCCCATCATACGCATAACGTAGATCTATGTCACTCGGTGCATAGCCCATCATACGCATAACGTAGATCTATGTCACTCGGTGCATAGCCCATCATACGCATAACGTAGATCTATGTCATTCAGTACATAGCCCATCATACACATAACGTAGATCTATGTCATTTGGTGCATAGCCCATCATACACATAACGTAGATCTATGTCATTCAGTGCATAGCCCATCATACACATAACGTAGATCTATGTCATTCAGTACATAGCCCATCATACGCATAACGTAGATCTATGTCATTCAGTACATAGCCCATCATACACATAACGTAGATCTATGTCATTCAGTGCATAGCCCATCATACGCATAACGTAGATCTATGTCATTCGGTACATAGCCCATCATACGCATAACGTAGATCTATGTCATTCGGTGCATAGCCCATCATAACCATAACGTAGATCTATGTCACTCGGTGCATAGCCCATCATACGCATAACGTAGATCTATGTCATTCAGTACATAGCCCATCATACACATAACGTAGATCTATGTCATTTGGTGCATAGCCCATCATACACATAACGTAGATCTATGTCATTCGCTGCATAGCCCATCATACGCATAACGTAGATCTATGTCATTCGGTACATAGCCCATCATACACATAACGTAGATCTATGTCATTCAGTACATAGCCCATCATACACATAACGTAGATCTATGTCATTCAGTACATAGCCCATCATACACATAACGTAGATCTATGTCATTCAGTACATAGCCCATCATACACATAACGTAGATCTATGTCATTCGGTACATAGCCCATCATACACATAACGTAGATCTATGTCATTCAGTACATAGCCCATCATACGCATAACGTAGATCTATGTCACTCGGTACATAGCCCATCATACACATAACGTAGATCTATGTCATTCAGTACATAGCCCATCATACGCATAACGTAGATCTATGTCATTCGGTACATAGCCCATCATACACATAACGTAGATCTATGTCATTCAGTACATAGCCCATCATACACATAACGTAGATCTATGTCATTCAGTGCATAGCCCATCATACGCATAACGTAGATCTATGTCATTCGGTGCATAGCCCATCATACGCATAACGTAGATCTATGTCATTCGGTACATAGCCCATCATACACTTAACGTAGATCTATGTCATTCAGTACATAGCTCATCATACACATAACGTAGATCTATGTCATTCAGTGCATAACCCATCATACACATAACGTAGATCTATGTCATTCGGTACATAGCCCATCATACACTTAACGTAGATCTATGTCATTCAGTGCATAGCTCATCATACACTTAACGTAGATCTATGTCATTCAGTACATAGCCCATCATACGCATAACGTAGATCTATGTCATTCAGTACATAGCCCATCATACGCATAACGTAGATCTATGTCATTCGGTGCATAGCCCATCATACGCATAACGTAGATCTATGTCATTCGGTGCATAGCCCATCATACGCATAACGTAGATCTATGTCATTCAGTGCATAGCCCATCATACACATAACGTAGATCTATGTCATTTGGTGCATAGCCCATCATACACATAACGTAGATCTATGTCATTCAGTACATAGCCCATCATACACATAACGTAGATCTATGTCATTCAGTACATAGCCCATCATACGCATAACGTAGATCTATGTCATTCAGTGCATAGCCCATCATACACATAACGTAGATCTATGTCATTCGGTGCATAGCCCATCATACGCATAACGTAGATCTATGTCATTCGGTACATAGCCCATCATACGCATAACGTAGATCTATGTCATTCGGTACATAGCCCATCATACACATAACGTAGATCTATGTAATTCAGTACATAGCCCATTATACACATAACGTAGATCTATGTCATTCAGTGCATAGCCCATCATACACATAACGTATATCTATGTCATTCGGTGCATAGCCCATCATACGCATAACGTAGATCTATGTCATTCAGTACATAGCCCATCATATGCATAACGTAGATCTATGTCATTCGGTGCATAGCCCATCACACGCATAACGTAGATCTATGTCATTCGGTACATAGCCCATCATACGCATAACGTAGATCTATGTCATTCAGTACATAGCTCATGATACGCATAACGTAGATTTATGTCATTCAGTACATAGCCCATCATACGCATAACGTAGATCTATGTCATTCAGTACATAGCCCATCATACACATAACGTAGATCGATGTCATTCAGTACATAGCCCGTCATACACATAACGTAGATCTATGTCATTCAGTACATAGCCCATCACACACATAACATAGATCTATGTCATTCAGTACATAGCCCATCATACGCATAACGTAGATCTATGTCATTCGGTGCATAGCCCATCATACACATAACGTAGATCTATGTCATTCGGTACATAGCCCATCATACACATAACGTAGATCTATGTCATTCAGTACATAGCCCATCATACACATAACGTAGATCTATGTCATTCAGTGCATAGCCCATCATACACATAATGTAGATCTGTCATTCGGTACATAGCCCATCATACACATAACGTAGATCTATGTCATTCAGTACATAGCCCATCATACGCATAACGTAGATCTATGTCATTCAGTACATAGCCCATCATACGCATAACGTAGATCTATGTCATTCGGTGCATAGCCCATCATACACATAACGTAGATCTATGTAATTCTGTACATAGCCCATCATACACATAACGTAGATCTATGTCATTCAGTGCATAGCCCATCATAGGCATAACGTAGATCTATGTCATTCAGTGCATAGCCCATCATACACTTAACGTAGATCTATGTCATTCGGTGCATAGCCCATCATACGCATAACGTAGATCTATGTCATTCGGTACATAGCCCATCATACGCATAACGTAGATCTATGTCATTCGGTGCATAGCCCATCATACACATAACGTAGATCTATGTCATTCAGTACATAGCCCATCATACGCATAACGTAGATCTATGTCATTCAGTGCATAACCCATCATACGCATAACGTAGATCTATGTCATTCAGTACATAGCCCATCATACACATAACGTAGATCGATGTCATTCAGTACATAGCCCGTCATACACATAACGTAGATCTATGTCATTCAGTACATAGCCCATCACACACATAACATAGATCTATGTCATTCAGTACATAGCCCATCATACGCATAACGTAGATCTATGTCATTCGGTGCATAGCCCATCATACACATAACGTAGATCTATGTCATTCGGTACATAGCCCATCATACACATAACGTAGATCTATGTCATTCAGTACATAGCCCATCATACACATAACGTAGATCTATGTCATTCAGTGCATAGCCCATCATACACATAATGTAGATCTGTCATTCGGTACATAGCCCATCATACACATAACGTAGATCTATGTCATTCAGTACATAGCCCATCATACGCATAACGTAGATCTATGTCATTCAGTACATAGCCCATCATACGCATAACGTAGATCTATGTCATTCGGTGCATAGCCCATCATACACATAACGTAGATCTATGTAATTCTGTACATAGCCCATCATACACATAACGTAGATCTATGTCATTCAGTGCATAGCCCATCATAGGCATAACGTAGATCTATGTCATTCAGTGCATAGCCCATCATACACTTAACGTAGATCTATGTCATTCGGTGCATAGCCCATCATACGCATAACGTAGATCTATGTCATTCGGTACATAGCCCATCATACGCATAACGTAGATCTATGTCATTCGGTGCATAGCCCATCATACACATAACGTAGATCTATGTCATTCAGTACATAGCCCATCATACGCATAACGTAGATCTATGTCATTCAGTGCATAACCCATCATACGCATAACGTAGATCTATGTCATTCAGTGCATAGCCCATCATACCCATAACGTAGATCTATGTCATTCAGTGCATAGCCCATCATACGCATAACGTAGATCTATGTCATTCGGTGCATAGTCCATCATACGCATAACGTAGATCTATGTCATTCGGTGCATAGCCCATCATACGCATAACGTAGATCTATGTCATTCGGTGCATAGCCCATCATACGCATAACGTAGATCTATGTCATTCGGTGCATAGCCCATCATACGCATAACGTAGATCTATGTCATTCGGTGCATAGCCCATCATACGCATAACGTAGATCTATGTCATTCAGTACATAGCCCATCATACGCATAACGTAGATCTATGTCATTCAGTACATAGCCCATCATACAAATAACGTAGATCTATGTCATTCAGTACATAGCCCATAATACACATAACGTAGATCTATGTCATTCAGTACATAGCCCATCACACACATAACGTAGATCTATGTCATTCAGTACATAGCCCATCATACGCTTAACGTAGATCTATGTCATTTGGTGCATAGCCCATCATACGCATAACGTAGATCTATGTCATTCGGTACATAGCCCATAATACGCATAACGTAGATCTATGTCATTCGGTACATAGCCCATAATACGCATAACGTAGATCTATGTCATTCGGTGCATAGCCCATCACACACATAACGTAGATCTATGTAATTCAGTACATAGCCCATCATACACATAACGTAGATCTATGTCATTCGGTGCATAGCCCATCACACGCATAACGTAGATCTATGTCATTCGGTACATAGCCCATCATACACATAACGTAGATCTATGTCATTCGGTGCATAGCCCATCATACGCATAACGTAGATCTATGTCATTCAGTGCATAGCCCATCATACACATAACGTAGATCAATGTCATTCAGTACATAGCCCATCATACACATAACGTAGATCTATGTCATTCAGTACATAGCCCATCATACGCATAACGTAGATCTATGTCATTCAGTACATAGCCCATCATACGCATAACGTAGATCTATGTCATTCGTTACATAGCCCATCATACACTTAACGTAGATCTATGTCATTCGGTGCATAGCCCATCACACGCATAACTTAGATCTATGTCATTCGGTGCATAGCCCATCATACACATAACGTAGATCTATGTCATTCGGTACATAGCCCATAATACGCATAACGTAGATCTATGTCATTCGGTACATAGCCCATCATACGCATAACGTAGATCTATGTCATTCGGTGCATAGCCCATCATACGCATAACGTAGATCTATGTTATTCGGTACATAGCCCATCATACACATAACGTAGATCTATGTCATTCGGTACATAGCCCATCTTACGCATAACGTAGATCTATGTCATTTGGTGCATAGCCCATCATACACATAACGTAGATCTATGTCATTCGGTGCATAGCCCATCATACGCATAACGTAGATCTATGTCATTCAGTACATAGCCCATCATACGCATAACGTAGATCTATGTCATTCAGTGCATAGCCCATAATACGCATAACGTAGATCTATGTCATTCAGTACATAGCCCATAATACGCATAACGTAGATCTATGTCATTCGGTACATAGCCCATCATACGCATAACGTAGATCTATGTCATTCAGTACATAGCCCATAATACGCATAACGTAGATCTATGTCATTCGGTACATAGCCCATCATACGCATAACGTAGATATATGTAATTCAGTACATAGCCCATCATACCCATAACGTAGATCTATGTCATTTGGTGCATAGCCCATCATATGCATAACGTAGATCTATGTCATTCGGTGCATAGCCCATTATACGCATAACGTAGATCTATGTCATTCAGTACATAGCCCATCATACACATAACGTAGATCTATGTCATTCAGTGCATAACCCATCATACACATAACGTAGATCTATGTCATTCGGTACATAGCCCATCATACGCATAACGTAGATCTATGTCATTCAGTACATAGCCCATCATACACATAACGTAGATCTATGTCATTCGGTACATAGCCCATCATACGCATAACGTAGATCTATGTCATTCAGTACATAGCCCATCATACGCATAACGTAGATCTATGTCATTCAGTACATAGCCCATCATACACATAACGTAGATCTATGTCATTCGGTACATAGCCCATCATACACATAACGTAGATCTATGTCATTCGGTACATAGCCCATCATACGCATAACGTAGATCTATGTCATTCAGTACATAGCCCATCATACACATAACGTAGATCTATGTCATTCAGTACATAGCCCATCATACACATAACGTAGATCTATGTCATTCGGTACATAGCCCATCATACGTATAACGTAGATCTATGTCATTCGGTACATAGCCCATCATACGCATAACGTAGATCTATGTCATTCGGTGCATAGCCCATCATACGCATAACGTAGATCTATGTCATTTGGTACATAGCCCATCATACGCATAACGTAGATCTATGTCATTCGGTGAATAGCCCATCATACGCATAACGTAGATCTATGTCATTCGGTACATAGCCCATAATACGCATAACGTAGATCTATGTCATTCGGTGCATAACCCATCATACACATAACGTAGATCTATGTCATTCGGTACATAGCCCATCATACACATAACGTAGATCTATGTCATTCAGTACATAGCCCATCATACACATAACGTAGATCTATGTCATTCGGTGCATAGCCCATCATACGCATAACGTAGATCTATGTCATTCGGTACATAGCCAATAATACGCATAACGTAGATCTATGTCATTCAGTACATAGCCCATCATACGCATAACGTAGATCTATGTCATTCGGTGCATAGCCCATCATACACATAAAGTAGATCTATTTCATTCGGTGCATAGCCCATCATACGCATAACGTAGATCTATGTCATTCAGTACATAGCCCATCATACGCATAACGTAGATCTATGTAATTCGGTACATAGCCCATCATACGCATAACGTAGATCTATGTCATTCGGTACATAGCCCATCATAGGCATAATGTAGATCTATGTCATTCGGTGCATAGCCCATCATACGCATAACGTAGATCTATGTCATTCGGTGCATAGCCCATCATACGCATAACGTAGATCTATGTCATTCGGTACATAGCCCATCATACGCATAACGTAGATCTATGTCATTTGGTGCATAGCCCATCACACACATAACGTAGATCTATGTCATTCAGTACATAGCCCATCATATGCATAACGTAGATCTATGTCATTCGGTGCATAGCCCATCATACACATAACGTAGATCTATGTCATTCGGTACATAGCCCATCACACACATAACGTAGATCTATGTCATTCAGTACATAGCCCATCATACACATAACGTAGATCTATGTCATTTGGTGCATAGCCCATCACACACATAACGTAGATCTATGTCATTCAGTACATAGCCCATCATATGCATAACGTAGATCTATGTCATTCGGTGCATAGCCCATCATACGCATAACGTAGATCTATGTCATTCGGTACATAGCCCATCACACACATAAAGTAGATCTATGTCATTCAGTACATAGCCCATCATACACATAACGTAGATCTATGTCATTCGGTGCATACCCCATCATACGTATAACGTAGATCTATGTCATTCAGTACAACGTAGATCTATGTCATTCAGTACATAGCCCATCATACACATGACGTAGATCTATGTCATTCGGTGCATAGCCCATCATACACATAACGTACATCTATGTCATTCAGTACATAGCCCATCATACACATAACGTAGATCTATGTCATTCAGTACATAGCCCATCATACGCATAATGTAGATCTATGTCATTCAGTACATAGCCCATCATACACATAACGTAGATCTATGTCATTCAGTACATAGCCCATCATACACATAACGTAGATCTATGTCATTCAGTACATAACCCATCATACACATAACGTAGATCTATGTCATTCGGTGCATATCCCATCATATGAATAACGTAGATCTATGTCATTCGGTGCATAGCCCATCATACACATAACGTAGATCTATGTCATTCAGTACATAGCCCATCATACGCATAACGTAGATCTATGTCATTCGGTGCATAGCCCATCATACGCATAACGTAGATCTATGTCATTCGGTACATAGCCCATAATACGCATAACGTAGATCTATGTCATTCAGTACATAGCCCATCATACGCATAACGTAGATCTATGTCATTCGGTGCATAGCCCATCATACACATAACGTAGATCTATGTCATTCAGTACATAGCCCATAATACGCATAACGTAGATCTATGTCATTCGGTACATAGCCCATCATACGCATAACGTAGATATATGTAATTCAGTACATAGCCCATCATACCCATAACGTAGATCTATGTCATTTGGTGCATAGCCCATCATATGCATAACGTAGATCTATGTCATTCGGTGCATAGCCCATTATACGCATAACGTAGATCTATGTCATTCAGTACATAGCCCATCATACACATAACGTAGATCTATGTCATTCAGTGCATAACCCATCATACACATAACGTAGATCTATGTCATTCGGTACATAGCCCATCATACGCATAACGTAGATCTATGTCATTCAGTACATAGCCCATCATACACATAACGTAGATCTATGTCATTCGGTACATAGCCCATCATACGCATAACCTAGATCTATGTCATTCAGTACATAGCCCATCATACGCATAACGTAGATCTGTCATTCAGTACATAGCCCATCATACACATAACGTAGATCTATGTCATTCGGTACATAGCCCATCATACACATAACGTAGATCTATGTCATTCGGTACATAGCCCATCATACGCATAACGTAGATCTATGTCATTCAGTACATAGCCCATCATACACATAACGTAGATCTATGTCATTCAGTACATAGCCCATCATACACATAACGTAGATCTATGTCATTCGGTACATAGCCCATCATACGTATAACGTAGATCTATGTCATTCGGTACATAGCCCATCATACGCATAACGTAGATCTATGTCATTCGGTACATAGCCCATCATACGCATAACGTAGATCTATGTCATTCGGTGCATAGCCCATCATACGCATAACGTAGATCTATGTCATTCGGTACATAGCCCATAATACGCATAACGTAGATCTATGTCATTCGGTACATAGCCCATCATACGCATAACGTACATCTATGTCATTCGGTACATAGCCCATCATACGCATAACGTACATCTATGTCATTCGGTACATAGCCCATCATACGCATAACGTAGATCTATGTCATTCGGTGCATTGCCCATCATACGTATAACGTAGATCTATGTCATTCGGTGCATTGCCCATCATACGCATAACATAGATCTATGTCATTCGGTACATAGCCCATCATACACATAACGTAGATCTATGTCATTCAGTACATAGCCCATCATACGCATAACGTAGATCTATGCCATTCGGTGCATAGCCCATCATACGCATAACGTAGATCTATGTCATTCAGTGCATAGCTCATCATACACATAACGTAGATCTATGTTATTCAGTGCATAGCCCATCATACGCATAACGTAGATCTATGTCATTCGGTACATAGCCCATCATACGCATAACGTAGATCTATGTAATTCGGTGCATAGCCCATCATACGCATAATGTAGATCTATGTCATTCAGTACATAGCCCATCATACGCATAATGTAGATCTATGTCATTCGGTGCATAGCCCATCATACACATAACGTAGATCTATGTCATTCGGTGCATAGCCCATCATACGCATAACGTAGATCTATGTCATTCGGTACATAGCCCATCATACACATAACGTAGATCTATGTCATTCGGTGCATAGCCCATCATACGTATAACGTAGATCTTTGTCATTCAGTACATAGCCCATCATACGCATAACGTAGATCTATGTCATTCAGTACATAGCCCATCATACGCATAACGTAGATCTATGTCATTCGGTGCATAGCCCATCATACGCATAACGTAGATCTATGTCATTCAGTACATAGCCCATCATACGCATAACGTAGATCTATGTCATTCAGTACATAGCCCATCATACACATAACATAGATCTATGTCATTCGGTACATAGCCCATCATACGCATAACGTAGATCTATGTCATTCGGTGCATAGCCCATCATACACATAACGTAGATCTATGTCATTCGGCACATAGCCCATCATACGCATAACGTAGATCTATGTCATTCAGTACATAGCCCATCATACGCATAACGTAGATCTATGTCATTCGGTGCATAGCCCATCATACGCATAACGTAGATCTATGTTATTCGGTGCATAGCCCATCATACGCATAACGTAGATCTATGTCATTCGGTGCATAGCCCATCATACACATAACGTAGATCTATGTCATTCGGCACATAGCCCATCATACGCATAACGTAGATCTATGTCATTCGGTACATAGCCCATCACACACATAACGTAGATCTATGTCATTCAGTACATAGCCCATCATATGCATAACGTAGATCTATGTCATTCGGTGCATAGCCCATCATACACATAACGTAGATCTATGTCATTCGGTGCATAGCCCATCATACGTATAACGTAGATCTATGTCATTCAGTACAACGTAGATCTATGTCATTCAGTACATAGCCCATCATACACATAACGTAGATCTATGTCATTCGGTGCATAGCCCATCATACACATAACGTACATCTATGTCATTCAGTACATAGCCCATCATACACATAACGTAGATCTATGTCATTCAGTACATAGCCCATCATACGCATAATGTAGATCTATGTCATTCAGTACATAGCCCATCATACACATAACGTAGATCTATGTCATTCAGTACATAGCCCATCATACACATAACGTAGATCTATGTCATTCAGTACATAACCCATCATACACATAACGTAGATCTATGTCATTCGGTGCATATCCCATCATATGAATAACGTAGATCTATGTCATTCGGTGCATAGCCCATCATACACATAACGTAGATCTATGTCATTCGGTGCATAGCCCATCATACACATAACGTAGATCTATGTCATTCAGTACATAGCCCATGATACGCATAACGTAGATCTATGTAATTCGGTGCATAGCCCATCACACGCATAACGTAGATCTATGACATTCGGTACATAGCCCATCATACACATAACGTAGATCTATGTCATTCGGTTCATAGCCCATCATACGCATAACGTAGATCTATGTCATTCAGTGCATAGCCCATCATACACATAACGTAGATCTATGTCATTCAGTACATAGCCCATCATACACATAACGTAGATCTATGTCATTCGGTACATAGCCCATCATACGCATAACGTAGATCTATGTCATTCGGTACATAGCCCATCATACACTTAACGTAGATCTATGTCATTCGGTGCATAGCCCATCACACGCATAACTTAGATCTATGTCATTCGGTGCATAGCCCATCATACATATAACGTAGATCTATGTCATTCGGTACATAGCCCATAATACGCATAACGTAGATCTATGTCATTCGGTACATAGCCCATCATACGCATAACGTAGATCTATGTCATTCGGTGCATAGCCCATCATACGCATAACGTAGATCTATGTTATTCGGTACATAGCCCATCATACACATAACGTAGATCTATGTCATTCGGTACATAGCCCATCTTACGCATAACGTAGATCTATGTCATTTGGTGCATAGCCCATCATACACATAACGTAGATCTATGTCATTCGGTGCATAGCCCATCATACGCATAACGTAGATCTATGTCATTCAGTACATAGCCCATCATAGCATAACGTAGATCTATGTCATTCAGTGCATAGCCCATAATACGCATAACGTAGATCTATGTCATTCAGTACATAGCCCATAATACGCATAACGTAGATCTATGTCATTCGGTACATAGCCCATCATACGCATAACGTAGATCTATGTCATTCAGTACATAGCCCATAATACGCATAACGTAGATCTATGTCATTCGGTACATAGCCCATCAAACGCATAACGTAGATATATGTAATTCAGTACATAGCCCATCATACCCATAACGTAGATCTATGTCATTTGGTGCATAGCCCATCATATGCATAACGTAGATCTATGTCATTCGGTGCATAGCCCATTATACGCATAACGTAGATCTATGTCATTCAGTACATAGCCCATCATACACATAACGTAGATCTATGTCATTCAGTGCATAACACATCATACACATAATGTAGATCTATGTCATTCGGTACATAGCCCATCATACGCATAACGTAGATCTATGTCATTCAGTACATAGCCCATCATACACATAACGTAGATCTATGTCATTCGGTACATAGCCCATCATACGCATAACGTAGATCTATGTCATTCGGTGCATAGCCCATCATACGTATAACGTAGATCTATGTCATTCAGTACAACGTAGATCTATGTCATTCAGTACATAGCCCATCATACACATAACGTAGATCTATGTCATTCGGTGCATAGCCCATCATACACATAACGTACATCTATGTCATTCAGTACATAGCCCATCATACACATAACGTAGATCTATGTCATTCAGTACATAGCCCATCATACGCATAATGTAGATCTATGTCATTCAGTACATAGCCCATCATACACATAACGTAGATCTATGTCATTCAGTACATAGCCCATCATACACATAACGTAGATCTATGTCATTCAGTACATAACCCATCATACACATAACGTAGATCTATGTCATTCGGTGCATATCCCATCATATGAATAACGTAGATCTATGTCATTCGGTGCATAGCCCATCATACACATAACGTAGATCTATGTCATTCGGTGCATAGCCCATCATACACATAACGTAGATCTATGTCATTCAGTACATAGCCCATGATACGCATAACGTAGATCTATGTAATTCGGTGCATAGCCCATCACACGCATAACGTAGATCTATGACATTCGGTACATAGCCCATCATACACATAACGTAGATCTATGTCATTCGGTTCATAGCCCATCATACGCATAACGTAGATCTATGTCATTCAGTGCATAGCCCATCATACACATAACGTAGATCTATGTCATTCAGTACATAGCCCATCATACACATAACGTAGATCTATGTCATTCGGTACATAGCCCATCATACGCATAACGTAGATCTATGTCATTCGGTACATAGCCCATCATACACTTAACGTAGATCTATGTCATTCGGTGCATAGCCCATCACACGCATAACTTAGATCTATGTCATTCGGTGCATAGCCCATCATACACATAACGTAGATCTATGTCATTCGGTACATAGCCCATAATACGCATAACGTAGATCTATGTCATTCGGTACATAGCCCATCATACGCATAACGTAGATCTATGTCATTCGGTGCATAGCCCATCATACGCATAACGTAGATCTATGTTATTCGGTACATAGCCCATCATACACATAACGTAGATCTATGTCATTCGGTACATAGCCCATCTTACGCATAACGTAGATCTATGTCATTTGGTGCATAGCCCATCATACACATAACGTAGATCTATGTCATTCGGTGCATAGCCCATCATACGCATAACGTAGATCTATGTCATTCAGTACATAGCCCATCATAGCATAACGTAGATCTATGTCATTCAGTGCATAGCCCATAATACGCATAACGTAGATCTATGTCATTCAGTACATAGCCCATAATACGCATAACGTAGATCTATGTCATTCGGTACATAGCCCATCATACGCATAACGTAGATCTATGTCATTCAGTACATAGCCCATAATACGCATAACGTAGATCTATGTCATTCGGTACATAGCCCATCAAAC
The DNA here is from genome assembly GCF_027579735.1 of Bombina bombina. NCBI lineage: Eukaryota > Metazoa > Chordata > Amphibia > Anura > Bombinatoridae > Bombina > Bombina bombina. Next base: position 1,570,128,950 of record NC_069499.1, on the reverse strand, counting down.
GCATAACGTAGATATATGTAATTCAGTACATAGCCCATCATACCCATAACGTAGATCTATGTCATTTGGTGCATAGCCCATCATATGCATAACGTAGATCTATGTCATTCGGTGCATAGCCCATTATACGCATAACGTAGATCTATGTCATTCAGTACATAGCCCATCATACACATAACGTAGATCTATGTCATTCAGTGCATAACACATCATACACATAATGTAGATCTATGTCATTCGGTACATAGCCCATCATACGCATAACGTAGATCTATGTCATTCAGTACATAGCCCATCATACACATAACGTAGATCTATGTCATTCGGTACATAGCCCATCATACGCATAACGTAGATCTATGTCATTCAGTACATAGCCCATCATACGCATAACGTAGATCTATGTCATTCAGTACATAGCCCATCATACACATAACGTAGATCTATGTCATTCGGTACATAGCCCATCATACACATAACGTAGATCTATGTCATTCGGTACATAGCCCATCATACGCATAACGTAGATCTATGTCATTCAGTACATAGCCCATCATACACATAACGTAGATCTATGTCATTCAGTACATAGCCCATCATACACATAACGTAGATCTATGTCATTCGGTACATAGCCCATCATACGTATAACGTAGATCTATGTCATTCGGTACATAGCCCATCATACGCATAACGTAGATCTATGTCATTCGGTGCATAGCCCATCATACGCATAACGTAGATCTATGTCATTCGGTACATAGCCCATCATACGCATAACGTAGATATATGTCATTCGGTGCATAGCCCATCATACGCATAACGTAGATCTATGTCATTCGGTACATAGCCCATAATACGCATAACGTAGATCTATGTCATTCGGTGCATAACCCATCATACACATAACGTAGATCTATGTCATTCGGTACATAGCCCATCATACACATAACGTAGATCTATGTCATTCAGTACATAGCCCATCATACACATAACGTAGATCTATGTCATTCGGTGCATAGCCCATCATACGCATAACGTAGATCTATGTCATTCGGTACATAGCCCATAATACGCATAACGTAGATCTATGTCATTCAGTACATAGCCCATCATACGCATAACGTAGATCTATGTCATTCGGTGCAAAGCCCATCATACGCATAACGTAGATCTATGTCATTCAGTACATAGCCCATCATACGCATAACATAGATCTATGTCATTCGGTACATAGCCCATCATACGCATAACGTAGATCTATGTCATTCGGTACATAGCCCATCATAGGCATAATGTAGATCTATATCATTCGGTGCATAGCCCATCATACGCATAACGTAGATCTATGTCATTCGGTGCATAGCCCATCATACGCATAACGTAGATCTATGTCATTCGGTACATAGCCCATCATACACATAACGTAGATCTATGTCATTTGGTGCATAGCCCATCACACACATAACGTAGATCTATGTCATTCAGTACATAGCCCATCATATGCATAACGTAGATCTATGTCATTCGGTGCATAGCCCATCACACACATAACGTAGATCTATGTAATTCAGTACATAGCCCATCATACACATAACGTAGATCTATGTCATTTGGTGCATAGCCCATCACACACATAACGTAGATCTATGTCATTCAGTACATAGCCCATCATATGCATAACGTAGATCTATGTCATTCGGTGCATAGCCCATCATACGCATAACGTAGATCTATGTCATTCGGTACATAGCCCATCACACACATAACGTAGATCTATTTCATTCAGTACATAGCCCATCATATGCATAACGTAGATCTATGTCATTCGGTGCATAGCCCATCATACACATAACGTAGATCTATGTCATTCGGTGCATAGCCCATCATACACATAACGTACATCTATGTCATTCAGTACATAGCCCATCATACACATAACGTAGATCTATGTCATTCAGTACATAGCCCATCATACGCATAACATAGATCTATGTCATTCGGTACATAGCCCATCATACGCATAACGTAGATCTATGTCATTCGGTACATAGCCCATCATAGGCATAATGTAGATCTATATCATTCGGTGCATAGCCCATCATACGCATAACGTAGATCTATGTCATTCGGTGCATAGCCCATCATACGCATAACGTAGATCTATGTCATTCGGTACATAGCCCATCATACACATAACGTAGATCTATGTCATTTGGTGCATAGCCCATCACACACATAACGTAGATCTATGTCATTCAGTACATAGCCCATCATATGCATAACGTAGATCTATGTCATTCGGTGCATAGCCCATCACACACATAACGTAGATCTATGTAATTCAGTACATAGCCCATCATACACATAACGTAGATCTATGTCATTTGGTGCATAGCCCATCACACACATAACGTAGATCTATGTCATTCAGTACATAGCCCATCATATGCATAACGTAGATCTATGTCATTCGGTGCATAGCCCATCATACGCATAACGTAGATCTATGTCATTCGGTACATAGCCCATCACACACATAACGTAGATCTATTTCATTCAGTACATAGCCCATCATATGCATAACGTAGATCTATGTCATTCGGTGCATAGCCCATCATACACATAACGTAGATCTATGTCATTCGGTGCATAGCCCATCATACACATAACGTACATCTATGTCATTCAGTACATAGCCCATCATACACATAACGTAGATCTATGTCATTCAGTACATAGCCCATCATACGCATAATGTAGATCTATGTCATTCAGTACATAGCCCATCATACACATAACGTAGATCTATGTCATTCAGTACATAGCCCATCATACACATAACGTAGATCTATGTCATTCAGTACATAACCCATCATACACATAACGTAGATCTATGTCATTCGGTGCATATCCCATCATATGAATGACGTAGATCTATGTCATTCGGTGCATAGCCCATCATACACATAACGTAGATCTATGTCATTCAGTACATAGCCCATCATACGCATAACGTAGATCTATGTCATTCGGTGCATAGCCCATCATACACATAACGTAGATCTATATCATTCGGTGCATAGCCCATCATACGCATAACCGTAGATCTATGTCATTCAGTGCATAGCCCATCATACACATAACGTAGATCTATGTCATTCAGTATATAGCCCATCATACACATAACGTAGATCTATGTCATTCAGTACATAACCCATCATACACATAACGTAGATCTATGTCATTCGGTGCATATCCCATCATATGAATGACGTAGATCTATGTCATTCGGTGCATAGCCCATCATACACATAACGTAGATCTATGTCATTCAGTACATAGCCCATCATACGCATAACGTAGATCTATGTCATTCGGTACATAGCCCATCATACACATAACGTAGATCTATATCATTCGGTGCATAGCCCATCATACGCATAACCGTAGATCTATGTCATTCAGTGCATAGCCCATCATACACATAACGTAGATCTATGTCATTCAGTATATAGCCCATCATACACATAACGTAGATCTATGTCATTCAGTACATAGCCCATCATACGCATAACGTAGATCTATGTCATTCAGTACATAGCCCATCATACGCATAACGTAGATCTATGTCATTCGGTACATAGCCCATCATACACTTAACGTAGATCTATGTCATTCGGTGCATAGCCCATCACACGCATAACTTAGATCTATGTCATTCGGTGCATAGCCCATCATACACATAACGTAGATCTATGTCATTCGGTACATAGCCCATAATACGCATAACGTAGATCTATGTCATTCGGTACATAGCCCATCATACGCATAACGTAGATCTATGTCATTCGGTGCATAGCCCATCATACGCATAACGTAGATCTATGTTATTCGGTACATAGCCCATCATACACATAACGTAGATCTATGTCATTCGGTACATAGCCCATCTTACGCATAATGTAGATCTATGTCATTTGGTGCATAGCCCATCATACACATAACGTAGATCTATGTCATTCGGTGCATAGCCCATCATACGCATAACGTAGATCTATGTCATTCAGTACATAGCCCATCATACGCATAACGTAGATCTATGTCATTCAGTACATAGCCCATAATACGCATAACGTAGATCTATGTCATTCGGTACATAGCCCATCATACGCATAACGTAGATCTATGTCATTCAGTACATAGCCCATCATACACATAACGTAGATCTATGTCATTCGGTACATAGCCCATCATACGCATAACGTAGATCTATGTCATTCAGTACATAGCCCATCATACGCATAACGTAGATCTATGTCATTCAGTACATAGCCCATCATACACATAACGTAGATCTATGTCATTCGGTACATAGCCCATCATACACATAACGTAGATCTATGTCATTCGGTACATAGCCCATCATACGCATAACGTAGATCTATGTCATTCAGTACATATCCCATCATACACATAACGTAGATCTATGTCATTCAGTACATAGCCCATCATACACATAACGTAGATCTATGTCATTCGGTACATAGCCCATCATACGTATAACGTAGATCTATTTCATTCGGTACATAGCCCATCATACGCATAACGTAGATCTATGTCATTCGGTGCATAGCCCATCATACGCATAACGTAGATCTATGTCATTCGGTACATAGCCCATCATACGCATAACGTAGATCTATGTCATTCGGTACATAGCCCATCATACGCATAACGTACATCTATGTCATTCGGTACATAGCCCATCATACGCATAACGTACATCTATGTCATTCGGTACATAGCCCATAATACGCATAACGTAGATCTATGTCATTCGGTGCATTGCCCATCATACGTATAACGTAGATCTATGTCATTCGGTGCATTGCCCATCATACGCATAACATAGATCTATGTCATTCGGTACATAGCCCATCATACACATAACGTAGATCTATGTCATTCAGTACATAGCCCATCATACGCATAACGTAGATCTATGCCATTCGGTGCATAGCCCATCATACGCATAACGTAGATCTATGTCATTCAGTGCATAGCTCATCATACACATAATGTAGATCTATGTCATTCAGTGCATAGCCCATCATACGCATAACGTAGATCTATGTAATTCGGTGCATAGCCCATCATACGCATAACGTAGATCTATGTCATTCAGTACATAGCCCATCATACGCATAACGTAGATCTATGTCATTCGGTGCATAGCCCATCATACGCATAACGTAGATCTATGTCATTCAGTACATAGTCCATCATACGCATAACGTAGATCTATGTCATTCAGTACATAGCCCATCATACACATAACGTAGATCTATGTCATTCGGTACATAGCCCATCATACGCATAACGTAGATCTATGTCATTCAGTACATAGCCCATCATACGCATAACGTAGATCTATGTTATTCGGTGCATAGCCCATCATACGCATAACGTAGATCTATGTCATTCAGTACATAGCCCATCATACGCATAACGTAGATCTATGTCATTCAGTACATAGCCCATCATACACATAACGTAGATCTATGTCATTCGGTACATAGCCCATCATACGCATAACGTAGATCTATGTCATTCGGCACATAGCCCATCATACGCATAACGTAGATCTATGTCATTCAGTACATAGCCCATCACACACATAACGTAGATCTATGTCATTCAGTACATAGCCCATCATACGCATAACGTAGATCTATGTCATTCGGTGCATAGCCCATTATACGCATAATGTAGATCTATGTCATTCGGCACATAGCCCATCATACGCATAACGTAGATCTATGTCATTAGGTACATAGCTCATCATACGCACAACGTAGATCTATGTCATTCGGTACATAGCCCATCATACGCATAACGTAGATCTATGTCATTGGGTGCATAGCCCATCATACGCACAACGTAGATCTATGTCATTCGGTGCATAGCCCATCATACGCATAACGTAAATCTATGTCATTCAGTACATAGCCCATCATACGCATAACGTAGATCTATGTCATTCGTTGCATAGCCCATCATACGCATAACGTAGATCTATGTCATTCGTTGCATAGCCCATCATACGCATAACGTAGATCTATGTCATTCGGTGCATAGCCCATCATACGCATAATGCAGATCTATGTCATTCAGTACATAGCCCATCATACGCATAACGTAGATCTATGTCATTCAGTGCATAGCCCATCATACGCATAACGTAGATCTATGTCATTCGGTGCATAGCCCATCATACGCATAATGTAGATCTATGTCATTCAGTACATAGCCCATCATACGCATAACGTAGATTTATGTCATTCGGTACATAGCCCATCATACACATAACGTATATCTATGTCATTCGGTACATAGCCCATCATACGCATAACGTAGATCTATGTCATTCGGTACATAGCCCATCATACGCATAACGTAGATCTAAGTCCATAATGCCCTAGAAGTGTCAGTTGTCAAGTGACGACCGAAATTGCTGTTTGTGGGCTTCCAGCATCTGTCTTCGTATGTAATAGAGCACGATTGCATGAAGCCAGATTGCTAGATCATTACAGACTGTGACACGGTCTGTGTCATTTGCTTGCAAATGTTTCCCACTAGCTCCTAGTAGTTCATTGCTGCTTTTTCAATAAAGGATAAGAAGAGAATGAAGCAAACTTTATAATAGAAGTAAACTGGAGTCATTTCAAATTGTACACTATCAATTATGAAAGGGATAGAAAAAACATTTTTTCTTTCATGATTCAGATCGGACATGCAAATTTAAACAACTTTCTAATTTACTTCTATTTTACATTTTTATTCGTTCTATTGGTATCTTTAGTTGAAAAGCAGCACTGTAAGCTCAGTAGTGTGTACATGTCTAGAGCACTATATGGCAGCAGTTTTGCAAGAATGTTATTCATTTGTAAGAGCACTAGATGGCAGTGCTATAAGAATGTTATCCATTTGCAAGAGCACTAGATGGCAGTGCTATAAGAATGTTATCCATTTGCAGGAGCACTAGAGGGCAGCACTATAAGAATGTTATCCATTTGCAGGAGCACTAGAGGGCAGCACTATAAGAATGTTACCCATTTGCAAGAGCACTAGAGGGCAGCACTATAAGAATGTTATCCATTAGCAAGAGCACTAGATGGCAGCACTATAAGAATGTTATCCATTTGCAAGAGCACTAGAGGGCAGCACTATAAGAATGTTACCCATCTGCAAGAGCACTAGAGGGCAGCACTATAAGAATGTTATCCATTTGCAAGAGCACTAGAGGGCAGCACTATAAGAATGTTATCCATTTGCAAGAGCACTAGAGGGCAGCACTATAAGAATGTTATCCATCTGCAAGAGCACTAGAGGGCAGCACTATAAGAATGTTATCCATCTGCAAGAGCACTAGAGGGCAGCACTATAAGAATGTTACCCATTTGCAAGAGCACTAGAGGGCAGCACTATAAGAATGTTATCCATTTGCAAGAGCACTAGATGGCAGAACTATAAGAATATTATCCATTTGCAAGAACACTAGAGGGCAGCACTATAAGAATGTAATCCATTTGCAAGAGCACTAGAGGGCAGAACTATAAGAATATTATCCATTTGCAAGAACACTAGAGGGCAGCACTATAAGAATGTAATCCATTTGCAAGAGCACTAGAGGGAAGCACTATATGAATGTTATCCATCTGCAAGAGCACTAGATGGCAGCACTATAAGAATGTTATCCATTTGCAAGAGCACTAGAGGGCAGCACTATAAGAATGTTATCCATTTGCAAGAGCACTAGAGGGCAGCACTATAAGAATGTTATCCATTTGCAGGAGCACTAGATGGCAGCACTATAAGAATGTTATCCATTTGCAAGAGCACTAGATGGCAGCACTATAAGAATGTTATCCATTTGCAAGAGCACTAGAGGGCAGCACTATAAGAATGTTATCCATTTGCAAGAGCACTAGAGGGCAGCACTATAAGAATGTTACCCATTTGAAAGAGCACTAGATGGCAGCACTATAAGAATGTTACCCATTTGCAAGAGCACTAGATGGCAGCACTATAAGAATGTTATCCATTTGCAAGAGCACTAGAGGGCAGCACTATAAGAATGTTATCCATTTGCAAGAGCACAGGATTGCAGCACTATAAGAATGTTATCCATTTGCAAGAGCACTAGATGGCAGCACTATAAGAATGTTATCCATTTGCAAGAGCACTAGATGGCAGCACTATAAGAATGTTATCCATTTGCAAGAGCACTAGAGGGCAGCACTATAAGAATGTTACCCATTTGCAAGAGCACTAGATGGCAGCACTATATGAATGTTACCCATTTGCAAGAGCACTAGATGGCAGCACTATAAGAATGTTATTCATTTGCAAGAGCACTAGAGGGCAGCACTATAAGAATGTAATTCATTTGCAAGAGCACTAGAGGGCAGCACTATAAGAATGTTATCCATTTGCAAGAGCACTAGAGGGCAGCACTATAAGAATGTTACCCATTTGCAAGAGCACTAGAGGGCAGCACTATAAGAATGTTACCCATTAGCAAGAGCACTAGAGGGCAGCACTATAAGAATGTTACCCATTAGTAAGAGCACTAGAGGGCAGCGCTATAAGAATGTTACCCATTTGCAAGAGCACTAGAGGGCAGCGCTATAAGAATGTTATCCATTTGCAAAAGCACTAGAGGGCAGCGCTATAAGAATGTTACCCATCTGCAAGAGCACTAGAGGGCAGCGCTATAAGAATGTTACCCATTAGCAAGAGCACTAGAGGGCAGCACTATAAGAATGTTACCCATTAGTAAGAGCACTAGAGGGCAGCACTATAAGAATGTTATCCATTTGCAAGAGCACTAGAGGGCAGCACTATAAGAATGTTATCCATTTGCAAAAGCACTAGAGGGCAGCGCTATAAGAATGTTACCCATCTGCAAGAGCACTAGAGGGCAGCGCTATAAGAATGTTACCCATATGCAAGGGCTCTAGAGGGCAGCACTATAAGAATGTTATACATTTGCAAGAGCACTGGAGGGCAGCACTATAAGAATGTTACCCATCTGCAAGAGCACTAGATGGCAGCACTATAAGAATGTTACCCATATGCAAGGGCTCTAGAGGGCAGCACTATAAGAATGTTATCCATTTGCAAGAGCACTAGAGGGCAGCACTATAAGAATGTTACCCATTTGCAAGAGCACTAGATGGCAGCACTATAAGAATGTTATCCATTTGCAAGAGCACTAGATGGCAGCACTATAAGAATGTTATCCATTTGCAAGAGCACTAGATGGCAGCACTATAAGAATGTTATCCATTTGCAAGAGCACTAGAGGGCAGCACTATAAGAATGTTATCCATTTGCAAGAGCACTAGAGGGCAGCATTATAAGAATGTTATCCATTTGCAAGAGCACTAGAGGGCAGCACTATTTCCTGCCATGCTCCAGACGCTACCTAGGTATCTCTGCAACAAAGAATATAATGGAAAAACAAGCAAGATTGATAATAGAAGTAAGTTGGAAACATTTTTTAAATTGTATGTTCTGTCTGTCTGAATGTTACCCATCTGCAAGAGCACTAGAGGGCAGCACTATAAGAATGTTACCCATTAGCAAGAGCACTAGAGGGCAGCACTATAAGAATGTTACCCATTAGTAAGAGCACTAGAGGGCAGCACTATAAGAATGTTATCCATTTGCAAGAGCACTAGAGGTCAGCGCTATAAGAATGTTATCCATTTGCAAAAGCACTAGAGGGCAGCGCTATAAGAATGTTACCCATCTGCAAGAGCACTAGAGGGCAGCACTATAAGAATGTTACCCATATGCAAGGGCTCTAGAGGGCAGCACTATAAGAATGTTATACATTTGCAAGAGCACTGGAGGGCAGCACTATAAGAATGTTACCCATCTGCAAGAGCACTAGATGGCAGCACTATAAGAATGTTACCCATATGCAAGGGCTCTAGAGGGCAGCACTATAAGAATGTTACCCATTTGCAAGAGCACTAGATGGCAGCACTATAAGAATGTTATCCATTTGCAAGAGCACTAGATGGCAGCACTATAAGAATGTTATTCATTTGCAAGAGCACTAGAGGGCAGCACTATAAGAATGTTATCCATTTGCAAGAGCACTAGAGGGCAGCACTATAAGAATGTTACCCATTTGCAAGAGCACTAGAGGGCAGCACTATAAGAATGTTACCCATTTGCAAGAGCACTAGAGGGCAGCATTATAAGAATGTTACCCATTTGCAAGAGCACAGGATTGCAGCACTATAAGAATGTTATCCATTTGCAAGAGCACTAGAGGGCAGCACTATAAGAATGTTATCCATTTGCAAGAGCACTAGAGGGCAGCACTATAAGAATGTAATCCATTTGCAAAAGCACTAGAGGGCAGCACTATAAGAATGTTATCCATTTGCAAGAGCACTAGAGGGCAGCACTATAAGAATGTTACCCATTTGCAAGAGCACTAGATGGCAGCACTATATGAATGTTATCCATTTGCAAGAGCACTAGAGGGCAGCACTATAAGAATGTTACCCATTTGCAAGAGCACTAGATGGCAGCACTATAAGAATGTTATTCATTTGCAAGAGCACTAGAGGGCAGCACTATAAGAATGTAATTCATTTGCAAGAGCACTAGAGGGCAGCACTATAAGAATGTTATCCATTTGCAAGAGCACTAGAGGGCAGCACTATAAGAATGTTACCCATTTGCAAGAGCACTAGAGGGCAGCACTATAAGAATGTTACCCATTAGCAAGAGCACTAGAGGGCAGCACTATAAGAATGTTACCCATTAGTAAGAGCACTAGAGGGCAGCGCTATAAGAATGTTACCCATTTGCAAGAGCACTAGAGGGCAGCGCTATAAGAATGTTATCCATTTGCAAAAGCACTAGAGGGCAGCGCTATAAGAATGTTACCCATCTGCAAGAGCACTAGAGGGCAGCGCTATAAGAATGTTACCCATTAGCAAGAGCACTAGAGGGCAGCACTATAAGAATGTTACCCATTAGTAAGAGCACTAGAGGGCAGCACTATAAGAATGTTATCCATTTGCAAGAGCACTAGAGGGCAGCACTATAAGAATGTTATCCATTTGCAAAAGCACTAGAGGGCAGCGCTATAAGAATGTTACCCATCTGCAAGAGCACTAGAGGGCAGCGCTATAAGAATGTTACCCATATGCAAGGGCTCTAGAGGGCAGCACTATAAGAATGTTATACATTTGCAAGAGCACTGGAGGGCAGCACTATAAGAATGTTACCCATCTGCAAGAGCACTAGATGGCAGCACTATAAGAATGTTACCCATATGCAAGGGCTCTAGAGGGCAGCACTATAAGAATGTTATCCATTTGCAAGAGCACTAGAGGGCAGCACTATAAGAATGTTACCCATTTGCAAGAGCACTAGATGGCAGCACTATAAGAATGTTATCCATTTGCAAGAGCACTAGATGGCAGCACTATAAGAATGTTATCCATTTGCAAGAGCACTAGATGGCAGCACTATAAGAATGTTATCCATTTGCAAGAGCACTAGAGGGCAGCACTATAAGAATGTTATCCATTTGCAAGAGCACTAGAGGGCAGCATTATAAGAATGTTATCCATTTGCAAGAGCACTAGAGGGCAGCACTATTTCCTGCCATGCTCCAGACGCTACCTAGGTATCTCTGCAACAAAGAATATAATGGAAAAACAAGCAAGATTGATAATAGAAGTAAGTTGGAAACATTTTTTAAATTGTATGTTCTGTCTGTCTGAATGTTACCCATCTGCAAGAGCACTAGAGGGCAGCACTATAAGAATGTTACCCATTAGCAAGAGCACTAGAGGGCAGCACTATAAGAATGTTACCCATTAGTAAGAGCACTAGAGGGCAGCACTATAAGAATGTTATCCATTTGCAAGAGCACTAGAGGGCAGCGCTATAAGAATGTTATCCATTTGCAAAAGCACTAGAGGGCAGCGCTATAAGAATGTTACCCATCTGCAAGAGCACTAGAGGGCAGCACTATAAGAATGTTACCCATATGCAAGGGCTCTAGAGGGCAGCACTATAAGAATGTTATACATTTGCAAGAGCACTGGAGGGCAGCACTATAAGAATGTTACCCATCTGCAAGAGCACTAGATGGCAGCACTATAAGAATGTTACCCATATGCAAGGGCTCTAGAGGGCAGCACTATAAGAATGTTACCCATTTGCAAGAGCACTAGATGGCAGCACTATAAGAATGTTATCCATTTGCAAGAGCACTAGATGGCAGCACTATAAGAATGTTATTCATTTGCAAGAGCACTAGAGGGCAGCACTATAAGAATGTTATACATTTGCAAGAGCACTAGAGGGCAGCACTATAAGAATGTTACCCATTTGCAAGAGCACTAGAGGGCAGCACTATAAGAATGTTACCCATTTGCAAGAGCACTAGAGGGCAGCATTATAAGAATGTTACCCATTTGCAAGAGCACAGGATTGCAGCACTATAAGAATGTTATCCATTTGCAAGAGCACTAGAGGGCAGCACTATAAGAATGTTATCCATTTGCAAGAGCACTAGAGGGCAGCACTATAAGAATGTAATCCATTTGCAAAAGCACTAGAGGGCAGCACTATAAGAATGTTATCCATTTGCAAGAGCACAGGATTGCAGCACTATAAGAATGTTATCCATTTGCAAGAGCACTAGATGGCAGCACTATAAGAATGTTATCCATTTGCAAGAGCACTAGATGGCAGCACTATAAGAATGTTATCCATTTGCAAGAGCACTAGAGGGCAGCGCTATAAGAATGTTATCCATTTGCAAAAGCACTAGAGGGCAGCGCTATAAGAATGTTACCCATCTGCAAGAGCACTAGAGGGCAGCGCTATAAGAATGTTACCCATCTGCAAGAGCACTAGAGGGCAGCACTATAAGAATGTTACCCATTAGTAAGAGCACTAGAGGGCAGCACTATAAGAATGTTATCCATTTGCAAGAGCACTAGAGGGCAGCGCTATAAGAATGTTATCCATTTGCAAAAGCACTAGAGGGCAGCGCTATAAGAATGTTACCCATCTGCAAGAGCACTAGAGGGCAGCACTATAAGAATGTTACCCATTAGCAAGAGCACTAGAGGGCAGCACTATAAGAATGTTACCCATTAGTAAGAGCACTAGAGGGCAGCACTATAAGAATGTTATCCATTTGCAAGAGCACTAGAGGGTAGCGCTATAAGAATGTTATCCATTTGCAAAAGCACTAGAGGGCAGTGCTATAAGAATGTTACCCATCTGCAAGAGCACTAGAGGGCAGCACTATAAGAATGTTACCCATATGCAAGGGCTCTAGAGGGCAGCACTATAAGAATGTTATACATTTGCAAGAGCACTGGAGGGCAGCACTATAAGAATGTTACCCATCTGCAAGAGCACTAGATGGCAGCACTATAAGAATGTTACCCATATGCAAGGGCTCTAGAGGGCAGCATTATAAGAATGTTATCCATTTGCAAGAGCACTAGAGGGCAGCACTATAAGAATGTTACCCATTTGCAAGAGCACTAGATGGCAGCACTATAAGATTGTTATCCATTTGCAAGAGCACTAGATGGCAGCACTATAAGAATGTTATCCATTTGCAAGAGCACTAGAGGGCAGCACTATAAGAATGTTATCCATTTGCAAGAGCACTAGAGGGCAGCATTATAAGAATGTTATCCATTTGCAAGAGCACTAGAGGGCAGCACTATTTCCTGCCGTGCTCCAGACGCTACCTAGGTATCTCTGCAACAAAGAATATAATGGAAAAAGAAGCAAGATTGATAATAGAAGTAAGTTGGAAACATTTTTTAAATTGTATGTTCTGTCTGACTCACAAAATAAATATTTTTGGTGTCATCTCCCTTTCAGCTCACTACTCCATGAAGACGTAAGGAAGGAAGGGAGAATTTAAGAAGTAATATCCAGCAGGAGATGATATGAAATTGAAATGGTTTCTCTTGTTAGAACACGTTTCTAATCAAATTCCTCTTATCAGGGCTAGTAGAGGAATAATGATTTATCTGAAAGAAGGAAAGCCAGGAATTAAATAAGCTTCAAAATGCTTCTTTTAATTCAGTAAATGTTTTAAGTGAATCACTATTGAGAACTTTGTAGATAGGGATATGGGTAATGCCACCATCTATTCTAATCACTTTGATTAAATGGGAGTAAATAAAACTTGTGTTGCCCAATAACGGAGTTAGGGGAGATAGGATACTTGATAAGGATGGATATTTATGGGATAGATGATAAGGATGGATATTGATGGGATAGATGATAAGGATGGATATTGATGGGATAGATGATAAGGATGGATATTGATTGGATAGATGATATGGATGAATATTGATGGATAGATAATAAGGATGGATATTGATAGGACAGATAAGGATGGATATTGATTGGATAGATAATAAGGCTGAATATTGATGGGATAGATGATAAGGATGAATATTGATGGATAGATAATAAGGATGAATATTGATGGATAGATAATAAGGATGGATATGGATGGGATAGATGATAAGGATGGATATTAATGGGATAGATAAGGATGGATATTGATAGGATAGATGATAAGGATAGATATTGATCAGATAGATAAGGATGGATATTGATGGGATAGATAAGGATGGATATTAATGGGACAGATAAGGATGGATATTTATGGGATAGATAAGGATGGATATTAATGGGATAGATAAGGATGGATATTAATGGGATAGATTAGGATGGATATTGATGGGATAGATAATAAGGATGGATATTGATGGGATAGATGATAAGGATGGATATTGATTGGATAGATAAGGATGGATATTGATGGGATAGATAAGGATGGATATTGATGGGATAGATAAGGATGGATATTGATAGGATAAAAAATAAGGAAGGATATTGATAGGATAAATAATAAGGATGGATATTAATGGGATAGATTAGGATGGATATTGATGGGATAGATAATAAGGATGGATATTGATGGGATAGATGATAAGGATGGATATTGATTGGATAGATAAGGATGGATATTGATGGGATAGATAAGGATGGATATTGATGGGATGGATATTGATGGGATAGATAAGGATGGATATTGATAGGATAAAAAATAAGGAAGGATATTGATAGGATAAATAATAAGGATGGATATTGATGGGATAGATAAGGATGGATATTGATGGGATGGATATTTATGGGATAGATAAGGATGGATATTGATAGGATAAAAAATAAGGAAGGATATTGATAGGATAAAAAATAAGGAAGGATATTGATTGGATAAATAATAAAGATTGATATTGATGATATTTTGAGAGAGGCTATTCTTCCTATCCACGATAGACCTAGACGGGAAAGCCATGAGTGAAGGGAAGACTGTATATACTGATTTAAGGGATTGTAATTTAATTTGAAAATATCCGAGAGGTTGTAGAAGATTGGGTGTTGAACCGTGTTATTTTGTGAACTTCATGTAGTGTTTGGTGAGTGGCGGAGATATTAAGAATATCTGTTTTATTGTAATTAATAGAAAAATCGGCCAATGGTTGTATCTATCAAATGTATTTATTAATGGAATGACAGAAAATATAGGGGATGACAGCGTTAATATAATATCATCAGCAAATAGGAAAATGTTATATTCTGTCAGGCCCTGTATGGAGTGAGGACAAATAAAAGGGGGCAGTCTTGTCCGGTACTATTAAAGGGACAGTCTTCTCCAGAATGGTTACTGATAATCCCTTTATTACCCATTCCCCAGTTTTGCACAACCAACACACTTACATTCATATACTTTTTACCTTTGTTATTACCTTGTATCTAAGCCTCTGCCCCCTGATCACATGGCTATTAATTTATTATCTATTGAGTTGCATTTTAGCAAAATTAGTGCAATGTCAGCCACAACCATTGTTAATAGCCTTCTAGGTATCCATGGAGATAAAGAGTTATTGAACTGGAAGAGATTTCAAAGCATGTATTAAAGGGATAGTAAAGTCCAAATTAAACTTTCATGATTCAGATAAAGAATGTAATTTTAAACAACTTTCTAATTTACTTGTATCATCAAATTTGCTTTGTTCTATTGGTATTCTTAGTTGAAAGCTAAACCTAGGTAGGTTCATATGCTAATTTCTAAGCACTTGAAGGCTGCCTCTTATCTGAATGCATTTGACAGTTTTTCACAGCTAGAGGGCGTTAGCTCATATGTTTTATAAAAAGTAACATTGTGCTCACGCACGTGAAGTTATTTAAGAGTCAGCACTAATTGCCTGAAATGCAAGTCTGTCAAAAGATCTGAGATAAGAAGGCAATCAGCAGAAGCTCAGATACAAGGTAATTACAGAGGCTAAAAGTATATTTTTACAACAGTGTTGTTATGCAAAACTGGGGAATGGTAAAGAAAGGGATTATCTATCTTTTTAAACAATTACATTTTTGGTGTTTACTATCCCTTTAACCCCTTAACGCCCTTATGCCGTTCTAACCGCAGTGGGCTTTAACACCCTTAGGACGGCATAGAACGTCCTACCTAGCCTTTTAGCCATACTAAAGCCAAAGGCGCTTCCCGAATGGGATCACGGGCTGGAGGGCGTGCCTAGTGTCACTCCCCCCAGACACGATCCCATTGCATGAACGATCGAGTGATTTTAATATTTAACTTATTTGTTTTTATTGGAACTTTGTTCTGGTGTAGACATATAAGTCCGGCCGTTAAGGGGTTAATTGTATATTTCTAGTGGTATTATCCTTCAATTCTCATCCTAAAACAAAGCCAGTTTGGTCAGGATGGACCAAGAGTGGGAGGATTCTATTCATGCTATTGGCTTACACCTTAGCATAAATGTTGACATTGGTATTAATCAGAGATATTGGTTTATAGCTCTGTGGTAACAATGGACTCTCTAACATGGACTCAGGAAATGGGCATTGACTATCCATAGAGTAAAACATATCCGTAAGAGGCGATGCGAGAGTATCTTTAAAATGCGAATAATAGTGAGTAGTGAAGCCGTCTGGGCATGGGCCTTGCCAGCAGGAAAGCTTTTGATAGCGATAACACTGCAGATTCTGTAATAATGCTTCTAGTGCATCACTGTCTTCTGCAGATAATGTAGGGGACTGTATTTGTTAAGAGGAGCGATTGAAGAGTAAGTGGGGAGGGGGACTTGAAGAATATAATTTTGTATATTATTGCAAAATGTATCAGTAATATCATCATTAGTGACACATACCTTGGTACTTGGCGTGTGCGCCTGTTTACACGTGTTCTGGTCTCCTGTACCCTCAATTCTAGATACACATTAGAGGGGTGTAATTTATGCTCCGGAATATTGTCTACGCTGCTTACTTAAAGTGGCTTTTATTTGAATCAATTACGTCTTTAAGTCCACTTGTGAGCCATCTCACAGATATTCCAGCGTGCGGATATTAGAACAAATATCCAAACATAATTAGTCACTATTCATTCATTTCCTTTTATCTGAGGGGGTTAACCCCTTAAGGACAAGGCCATTTTTCAATTTCTTTCCCTTAAGGACCAGGGCTATTTTTACATTTTTGCAGTGTTTGTGTTTAGCTGTAATTTTCCTCTTACACATTTACTGTACCCACACATATTATATACCGTTTTTCTCGCCATTAAATGGACTTTCTAAAGATAGCATTATTTTCATCATATCTTATAATTTACTATAAAAAAATTATAAAATGAGGTAAAAATTGAAAAAAACCCCACACTTTTTCTAACTTTGACCCCCAAAATCTGTTACTCATCTACAACCACCAAAAAACACCCATGCTAAATAGTTTATAAATTTTGTCCTGAGTTTAGAAATACCCAATGTTTACATGTTCTTTGGAGTTATAGGGCAATACATACAAGTAGCACTTTGCTATTTCCAAACCACTTTTTTTTCAAAATAAGCGCTAGTTACATTGGGACACTGATATCTTTCAGGAATCCCTGAATATCCCTTGACATGTATATATTTTTTTTTTTAGAAGACATCCCAAAGTATTGATCTAGGCCCATTTTGGTATATTTCATGCCACCATTTCACCGCCAAATGAGATCAAATAAAAAAATTGTTCACTTTTTCACAATTTTTTTCACAAACTTTAGGTTTCTCACTGAAATTATTTTCAAACAATTTGTGCAATTATGGCATAAATGGTTGTAAACGCTTCTCTGGGTTCCCCTTTGTTCAGAAATAGCAGACATATATAGCTTTGGTGTTGCTTTTTGGTAATTAGAAGGCCGCTAAATGCCACTGTGCACTACATGTGTATTATGCCCAGCAGTGAAGGGGTTAATTAGGGAGCATGTAGGGAGTTTCTAGGGTTAATTTTAGCTTTAGTGTAGTAGACAACCCCAAGTATTGATCTAGGCCCATCTTGGTATATTTCATGCCACCATTTCACCGCCAAATGCGACCAAATGAAAAAAAAGTTACACTTTTCACAATTTTAGGTTTCTCACTGAAATTATTTACAAACAGCTTGTGCAATTATGGCACAAATGGTTGTAAAAGCTTCTCTGGGATCCCCTTTGTTCAGAAATAGCAGACATATATGGCTTTGGCGTTGCTTCTTGGTAATTAGAAGGCCGCTAAATGCAGCTGCGCACCACACGTGTATTATGCCCAACAGTGAAGGGGTTAATTAGAGAGCTTGTAGGTTTAATTTTAGCTTTAGTTTAGTGTAGTAGACAACCCAAAGTATTGATCTAGGCCCATTTTGGTATATTTCATGCCACCAGAACTAATGTAATTGTGTGCATGCTTCTTTTTGTATATGGAAAATGTCAGTCTAAAAACAGATTGAGGGTAAGAAGGCGCCAGACATAGGGTAATATTGTTACAATCTGCAAACACGCTCAAGTAACATATAGATGGAATACTTACAAACGCAGCGGCACCAAATTGTGCCTAGTGAGACAGACCGGGACCTCAACCGTCGCCCGGAAGACCAACCAATGGCGTGCACCAAACTCCCGCAGTCACGTGAATGTTGTAGCCAATCACCGATTCTTTGGGCTCACACACCTTCCTTGCAGACGTCCGATTCAAACAATAGGATCACAGTGTAGACAAACCAGGTGTCCCATACACTGCGGTTTCAAGATATTGATTGGTAACAGTGCTAGAGTGAAAGTAAAACCCACTCCAAACGAGGTACACTAAAAACAATTTATTTAAAATGTTTAAAATCAGCAACGCGTTTCTCGACCATGCAGGGTCGTTTCATCAGGCTTCAGGGTCGTTTCATCATTAAAGCCTGATGAAACGACCCTGCATGGTCGAGAAACGCGTTGCTGATTTTAAACATTTTAAATAAATTGTTTTTAGTGTACCTCGTTTGGAGTGGGTTTTACTTTCACTCTAGCACTGTTACCAATCAATATCTTGAAACCGCAGTGTATGGGACACCTGGTTTGTCTACACTGTGATCCTATTGTTTGAATCGGACGTCTGCAAGGAAGGTGTGTGAGCCCAAAGAATCGGTGATTGGCTACAACATTCACGTGACTGCGGGAGTTTGGTGCACGCCATTGGTTGGTCTTCCGGGCGACGGTTGAGGTCCCGGTCTGTCTCACTAGGCACAATTTGGTGCCGCTGCGTTTGTAAGTATTCCATCTATATGTTACTTGAGCGTGTTTGCAGATTGTAACAATATTACCCTATGTCTGGTGCCTTCTTACCCTCAATCTAGATTCGCTCATCGTACCCCAAACAATTGGAAGAGCTGCCGTATTTTGGACTCGATTGGACTTTTTATCCGACATTACCTTCCGTGAGCGCACCTCTACAGGGAGTCCTAAAAAACCCCTGAAACCTTTGTAGTCTAAAAACAGGTAGTCTTTAATAGCGACCAATCTATGGAGTTGAGATCACATGATCACACTGGATATTAAACACTTTGAGATGGTAATATAAATTATATATATTAAAAACCTACAATATACTTTATTTATTGTGTCCTCTTTTTCTTTAATTCTATTCTGAAATTGTGAGCTTTTCAGTTCCTGTTAGAGATAGTACAGACCACTGTTTTATTCCACACAGCCATTGGCTACGCACTCTAGTGACCTATTTATAACTGTCCCTAATTGGGCACAGCAGAGAAAGGAACCTAACTTACAACATGGCAGCTCCCATTGTTTTATAGACACTAAAACTTTACACTTATTTTGTCAGTATCTAAACAACTAATGAAACTTTAATCTTCTTCAAATGCACCTTTTTATCTAGCATTTATTTAGTTTAATGTCCCTTTAATAAAATATAAATGCTATACATGTACAATGTGTGTTTAGTAAATGAACATATATAATAATAGTAACACTGATACGGAAGTGGTATTTTGAGAATACAAAAGGAATTGGATGTTTTCTTTTGAAAAAGCCTGTGTGTTATTTGATTGACTGTGTGGGACACCTGGCTGTGATATTGCTGGGAAATTCACATTGGGAACCTCAGATTCTAACGCCTATATTAGATCATCAGCCACAGTATTCATGCACCAATAGAACAACCAGAACTAATTAGCAATGTTCTATTTAATGATGAAGATCTGATGTCACTAATATGTTTATACTCCGGCTGTAACTGTATGCAGGTTGCGCCAATTCACGGAAGGTAACTGACCTGTCTAACAGGTTTTAGCTTCAAAACAACCCTCAGGAATTTCCAATGACCTGAGTTTCTTTTCCTGAAAGCTATTGTAAAATGAAGGGAGAGCTGTGTGTCTATATATGCACAGTGTATTTAAATCTACAGCATATACACACACATAATACCACAGGAAAGAGGGAACAGTTACATACAGGATGTGACTACTGCGCACCCCATCCTTGTATTGTAATTTTATGGATAACTCTAACCCATCTACCTGTAGATTGCCTATCCAATGTGCACTACATGTTTGTTTCGGGAATGATAACAGTGCAAGAAATTCTCATGTGTTTGCATAAGTTGATAATATCATAAAACCATTAATTATGCCCCTATCCTCCAAATCCTTTAGTAAATGTTGTTGGTTTTAAAGATCTTAGACAACATTTAGATAGGACCGCTGGTCATTCAGGGGAGAACCTGAAATGTATACAAGAGTATATACAAAGTTTAAAAAACATCTTACATGACATAAGCGTCAGATGTAGTTATGTGGCCTTCCTTGCTAAAGGAGCAACACATATAGACCAACAGGTATACTTTAGATACTTGTAAATCCATGTCCAGAGTAAGTAAAGACTGTGTATACCCACAAAGTAAATTTACAAAGTGCATAGTTAATGAAAATATTCCTAATTAATGCTCAGTGTCTGCATGATAAATGTATGTGCATACATATAAATCAATCACTTATACGATGGAATAAAAGAGATACCAATGGATCTTATCTCTAAAGGATCTCTACAAATAATGAAAAACAGAATTTATGTTTACCTGATAAATTACTTTCTCCAACGGTGTGTCCGGTCCACGGCGTCATCCTTACTTGTGGGATATTCTCTTCCCCAACAGGAAATGGCAAAGAGCCCAGCAAAGCTGGTCACATGATCCCTCCTAGGCTCCGCCTACCCCAGTCATTCGACCGACGTTAAGGAGGAATATTTGCATAGGAGAAACCATATGTTACCGTGGTGACTGTAGTTAAAGAAAATAAATTATCAGACCTGATTAAAAAAACCAGGGCGGGCCGTGGACCGGACACACCGTTGGAGAAAGTAATTTATCAGGTAAACATAAATTCTGTTTTCTCCAACATAGGTGTGTCCGGTCCACGGCGTCATCCTTACTTGTGGGAACCAATACCAAAGCTTTAGGACACGGATGAAGGGAGGGAGCAAATCAGGTCACCTAAATGGAAGGCACCACGGCTTGCAAAACCTTTCTCCCAAAAATAGCCTCAGAAGAAGCAAAAGTATCAAATTTGTAAAATTTAGAAAAAGTGTGCAGTGAAGACCAAGTCGCTGCCTTACATATCTGATCAACAGAAGCCTCGTTCTTGAAGGCCCATGTGGAAGCCACAGCCCTAGTGGAGTGAGCTGTGATTCTTTCAGGAGACTGCCGTCCGGCAGTCTCATAAGCCAATCGGATAATGCTTTTAATCCAGAAGGAGAGAGAGGTAGAAGTTGCTTTTTGACCTCTCCGTTTACCAGAATAAACAACAAACAAAGACAAAGTTTGTCTGAAATCCTTAGTAGCTGCTAAGTAAAATTTGAGAGCACGAACTACATCCAAGTTGTGCAACAAACGTTCCTTCTTTGAAACTGGATTAGGACACAAAGAAGGCACAACTATCTCCTGGTTAATGTGTTTGTTAGAAACAACTTTTGGAAGAAAACCAGGTTTAGTACGCAAAACCACCTTATCTGCATGGAACACCAGATAAGGAGAAGAACACTGCAGAGCAGATAATTCTGAAACTCTTCTAGCAGAAGAAATTGCAACCAAAAACAAAACTTTCCAAGATAATAACTTAATATCAACGGAATGTAAGGGTTCAAACGGAACCCCCTGAAGAACTGAAAGAACTAGGTTGAGACTCCAAGGAGGAGTCAAAATTTTGTAAACAGGCTTGATTCTAACCAGAGCCTGAACAAAGGCTAGAACATCTGGCACAGCTGCCAGCTTTTTGTGAAGTAACACAGACAAGGCAGAAATCTGTCCCATCAAGGAAATCAGAATGTCGTCCAAGTAAGGTACTACAGCAATGCCCCTTGGTCTTAGCACCGCCAGAAGGGACCCTAGTACCTATGAGAAAATCCTAGGAGCAGTGGCTAATCCGAAAGAAAACGCCACGAACTGGAAATGCTTGTCCAGGAATGCAAACCTTAGGAACCGATGATGTTCCTTGTGGATAGGAATATGTAGATACGCATCCTTGAAATCCACCTTGGTCATGAATTGACCTTCCTGGATGGAAGGAAGAAGTGTTCGAATGGTTTCCATCTTGAACGATGGAACCTTGAGAAACTTGTTCAAGATCTTGAGATCTAAGATTGGTCTGAACGTTCCCTCTTTTTTGGGAACTATGAACAGATTGGAGTAGAACCCCATCCCTTGTTCTCCTAATGGAACAGGATGAATCACTCCCATTTTTAGCAGGTCTTCTACCCAATGTAAGAATGCCTGTCTTCTTATGTGGTCTGAAGACAACTGAGACCTGTGGAACCTCCCCCTTGGAGGAAGCCCCTTGAACTCCAGAGAATAACCTTGGGAGACTATTTCTAGCGCCCAAGGATCCAGAACATCTCTTGCCCCAGCCTGAGCGAAGAGAGAGAGTCTGCCCCCCACCAGATCCGGTCCCGGATCGGGGGCCCGCATTTCATGCTGTCTTGGTAGCAGTGGCAGGTTTCCTGGCCTGCTTTCCTTTGTTCCAGCCTTGCATAGGTCTCCAGGCTGGATTGGCTTGAGAAGTATTACCTTCCTGCTTAGAGGACGTAGCCCTTGGGGCTGATCCGTTTCTGCGAAAGGGACGAAACTTAGGTTTATTTTTGGTCTTGAAAAGACCTATCCTGAGGAAGGGCGTGGCCCTTGCCCCCAGTGATATCAGAGATAATCTCTTTCAAGTCAGGGCCAAAGAGTGTTTTCCCCTTGAAAGGAATGTCAAGCAATTTGTTCTTGGAAGACGCATCCGCTGCCCAAGATTTTAACCAAAGCGCTCTGCGCCACAATAGCAAACCCAGAATTTTTTCGCCGCTAACCTAGCCAATTGCAAGGTGGCGTCTAGGGTGAAAGAATTAGCCAATTAAGAGCACGAATTCTGTCCATAATCTCCTCATAAGAAGAAGAATTACTAATAATCGCCTTTCCTAGCTCATCAAACTAGAAACACGCGGCTGCAGTGACAGGGACAATGCATGCAATTGGTTGTAGAAGGGAACCTTGCTGAACAAACATCTTTAGCAGACCTTCTATTTTTTTATCCATAGGATCTTGGAAAGCACAACTATCTTCTATGGGTATAGTGGCGCGCTTGTGTAGAGTAGAAACCGCCCCCTCGACCTTGGGGACTGTCTGCCATCAGTCCTTTCTGGGGTCGACTATAGGAAAACAATTTTATAAATATGGGGGGAGGTACTAAAGGTATACCGGGCCTGTCCCATTCTTTACTAACAATGTACGCCACCCGCTTGGATATAGGAAAAGCTTCGGGGGGCCCCGGGGCCTCTAAGAACTTTTCCATTTTACATAGTGGTTCTGGAATGACCAGATAATCACAATCATCCAAATTGGATAACACCTCCTTAAGCAGAGCGCGGAGATGTTCCAACTTAAATTTAAAAGTAATCACATCAGGTTCAGCTTGTTGAGAAATGTTTCCTGAATCTGAAATTTCTCCCTCAGACAAAACCTCCCTGGCCCCCTCAGACTGGTGTAGGGGCCCTTCAGAAACCATATCATCAGCGTTCTCATGCTCTACAGAATTTTCTAAAACAGAGCAGTCGCGCTTTCGCTGATAAGCGGGCATATTGGCTAAAATGTTTTTGATAGAATTATCCATTACAGCCGTTAAATGTTGCATAGTAAGGAGTATTGGCGCACTAGATGTACTAGGGGCCTCCTGTATGGGCAAGACTGGTGTAGACGAAGGAGGGGATGATGCAGTACCATGCTTACTCCCCTCACTTGAGGAATCATCTTGGGCATCATTTTTACTAAATTTTTTTATGACATAAAATACATATAGTTAAATGAGAAGGAACCTTGGTTTCCCCACAGTCAGAACACAATCTATCTGGTAGTTCAGACATGTTAAACAGGCATAAACTTGATAACAAAGCACAAAAAACGTTTTAAAATAAAACCGTTACTGTCACTTTAAATTTTAAACTAAACACACTTTATTACTGCAATTGCGAAAAAGTATGAAGGAATTGTTCAAAATTCACCAAAATTTCACCACAGTGTCTTAAAGCCTTAAAAGTATTGCACACCAAATTTGGAAGCTTTAACCCTTAAAATAACGGAACCGGAGCCGTTTTTATATTTAACCCCTTTACAGTCCCTGGAATCTGCTTTGCTGAGACCCAACCAAGCCCAAAGGGGAATACGATACCAAATGATGCCTTCAGAAAGACTTTTCTATGTATCAGAGCTCCACACACATGCAGCTGCATGCCATGCTGTCCTCAAAAACAAGTGCGCCATACCGGCGCGAAAATGAGGCTCTGACTATGATTAGGGAAAGCCCCTAAAGAATAAGGTGTCAAAAACAGTGCCTGCCGATATAATCATATCAAAATACCCAGAATAAATGATTCCTCAAGGCTAAATATGTGTTAATAATGAATCGATTTAGCCCAGAAAAAGTCTACAGTCTTAATAAGCCCTTGTGAAGCCCTTATTTACTATCTTAATAAACATGGCTTACCGGATCCCATAGGGAAAATGACAGCTTCCAGCATTACATCGTCTTGTTAGAATGTGTCATACCTCAAGCAGTAAGAGACTGCACACTGTTCCCCCAACTGAAGTTAATTGCTCTCAACAGTCCTGTGTGGAACAGCCATGGATTTTAGTTACGGTGCTAAAATCATTTTCCTCATACAAACAGAAATCTTCATCTCTTTTCTGTTTCTGAGTAAATAGTACATACCAGCACTATTTTAAAATAACAAACTCTTGATTGAATAATAAAAACTACAGTTAAACACTAAAAAACTCTAAGCCATCTCCGTGGAGATGTTGCCTGTACAACGGCAAAGAGAATGACTGGGGTAGGCGGAGCCTAGGAGGGATCATGTGACCAGCTTTGCTGGGCTCTTTGCCATTTCCTGTTGGGGAAGAGAATATCCCACAAGTAAGGATGACGCCGTGGACCGGACACACCTATGTTGGAGAAATATTAATTACCAATGTTCAGTATCTGCATGAAAGAACCTTAGTGCATATAAATTACACATAACATAGGTATAGAGATACCAATAGATTTTATCTCTAAAGGAGCTCTACATATAGTAAAATATTCATGACCAATGTTCAGTATCTGCATGAAGAACCTCTGTGCATATAAATTATAGACTTGTGCGCGGCGAAAAAATTCGTATCGATTCGGATGTTTTCGAATTTTATTTTCGGATCGATTTGAATTCGGATACATTCGAATGCATTTGTTTCGGATTTGTTCGGATTCTAATAAATTCGGATGTATTCGGTTCGGATTCGATTCGTAAATTCGGTATGTGTTAGGTGGGATGTGCTGTGTATTAGACTAGTATTATGTACTGTAATATTAGGTGTAACCCATAGCAGAGTGATATAACCTAATATACAGTACAATACTAGTGTAATTGTGATTAGTCCATGGCCATCCGAATGTTACGAATAAATCCAAACTAATTTGGATTTATTTGTTAGATTCGGTGCTACGGTAATTCGGAAATTCGAATTTGACAAATTCGTCCGAATTTAAAATTTCGAATGAAACGAAACGCACATGTCTAATAAATTACACATAATCTAGGTATAAAAGAGATACCAACAAATCTTATCTCTACAGGATCTCCACGGTTGTATTAAAGTGTAAACTTTGGCTATTGAATCCACACTATATATAATTATTCATAAAAAGAGGGTCACTTTCATTCATAAAAATAATTACCATTAGTGATCGTAAACATAGCGCCATTCCTCCACCCAAATCCCATACTCTATTTTTCTCTTTGATGACGAATCCTGCTTCAGCCAATCATTGCATGCGTACTTTGGCGTCCAAATCGAGTATGAGATGCAGACAGAGGAATGGCACGATGTTTACAATCACTAATGGTAGTTATTTTAAGAATGAATTGTCTATTTTTGTGAATGAAAGTGCTCCTATTTTTATGAATAATTATATAAAGTAAGATTCAATATCCAAAGTTTACAGTCACTTTAAAATACAGATAAATCCTACAAACTGCAATAGGAAATAAACATGCAGAGTATAATAAATCAAAAGGTAAATACCTAGAGGGGTATATACTATAGATTGTATAGTTAAGATATAATGAATATCTGGCATGTTAAGGGGGTCCTGAGGACTGGAGTTGAGAAACACTGCCCTAAACTACCCCCTGGCAGCTCCTGTATTGGTACTCACCCTTTTCCTGGATTTGGCAGGTACTGAAAATCAGATTACAACCTGTTCAGAAGTAGGCCCCAAATGTTGTAGCTGAAATCTAGTCACAGAGTATGCAGATTGAGAGAAAAGCCCAGAAACACTGAGGGGGCGGAGCTACAGTCAGGAGTAAAGCTAGAGTCCTTGTATAATGAAAAATCACTTTTGGTTGTTTGTGAATAAAATATAGTGCACTAAGCATATAAACCCTGTCAAATTGTGTTCCCAAGCCAAACCGGAACCTGCACAACTGCACCACATCATGCACTAAGCCTTTGCCGGTTCTCTTAAAGGGCCATACACATTTTTTTTTTAAAGTGCTCAAATAATAATCCATAAAGCTGCCAAAGGGTTAAAATGGGTCAGAGGTTTCTCTAATAATGTTCCCAATACTAGTAGAACTGCTAGGGACATGACATAGAGAAAAAATTATGTCATAAGAAGAGCAGGTTAAGTCTCCTGGCTATGCTGCACTTGTGTCAGAGTACCTACAAATAGCTTCTGGGCTGTGTCTGTGTTGTGTAAAGGCACTTACCTTACGCAGCACCACTCCACTGGCTTACCAGGCATATCAATGTCAATGCAGCAGTATCCAGTAGAGAGCCCATCCAGTGCAGGTATCGAGTACTGCAGTGGATTGCAGTAGAAAATACTGTAGTCCCCACAACACCTAAGGGTAGTTATGGCTGAAGTCCGGTTAGGGAAATGCTGTGCACATAACAAGGTATTCATGTGTCCCTGTATTATTCAGCTGCTGTGAAGTCTTTTCTGTCTGCTTTGTAAACAATACTCCCCAGGGACTCTGGGTCTCACATAGGTCTAAGCTCCCAATTTGTAATCCATAAGCAAGTAGCTAGAACAATCTTTATTCTCAACCATCTCCTACGAGGCCAAGAACAAAACTTAGAGAGAGATGGGAGGGTTTTAAAGCTCTTGTATGGGTTCTTGACCTTCTCCTAGTGCTGGAGTGTATTACATTTTTACAACTATCTCCATTACCCCTATTTTAGCATTTGAAATAGCTGATTTAGCCTGTGGTATCCCCACCTATACTGAAAGTTTCTATACTGGAGTATAGGCTATATAAATAGCCTAAGTAAACACAACCAGCAGAAGAAATTACACCCAGTGGGGTGCAGGATAGTTAAAGGGATAATAAATTCAAAATTAAACTTGCATGATTCAGATAGAGTATGTAATTTTAAGACACTTTTAAATTCACTTGTTTTCAACTGTGCTTTGTTCTCTTAGTATCCCTTGTTTGAAAAAGAATGTGCACATACCCTACACTATTGGGAGATAGCTGCTGATTGGTGACTGCACACATTTGTCTCTTGTGATTGGCTCACTAGATGTGCTTAGCTAGCTGCCAATCTTCCTTCAGCAAAGGATAATAAGAGAATAAAGCAAATTTGATAATAGAAGTAAATTGTAAAGTTGATTAAAATTATATGTTTTATTCTAATTATGAAAGAAAAAGTATATTTATGCTTACCTGATAAATTGATTTCTTCTATGATACGACAAGTCCACGGATTCATCCTTTACTTGTGGGATATTATCCTCCTGCTAACAGGAAGTGGCAAAGAGCACCACAGCAGAGCTGTCTATACAGCTCCTCCCTTAACTCCACCCCCCAGTCATTCGACCCAAGGTACAGGAAGAAAAAGGAGAAACTAAAAGGTGCAGAGGTGACTGAAGTTTTAAATCAAAAAAATATAACCTGTCTTAAATTGACAGGGCGGGCCGTGGACTCGTCGTATCATAGAAGAAATCAATTTATCAGGTAAGCATAAATTTACTTTTCTTCTATAAGATACGATGAGTCCACGGATTCATCCTTTACTTGTGGGATACAATACCAAAGCTATAGGACACGGATGAACGGGAGGGACAAGACAGATGGCTAAACAGAAGGCACCACTGCTTGAAGAACTTTTCTCCCAAAAATAGCCTCCGAAGAAGCAAAAGTATCAAATTTGTAAAATTTGTAAAAGGTATGAAGTGAAGACCAAGTCGCAGCCTTACAAATCTGTTCAACAGAAGCATCATCTTTAAAAGCCCATGTGGAAGCCACCGCTCTAGTAGAGTGAGCTGTAATTCTTTCAGGAGGCTGCTGTCCAGCAGTCTCGTATGCCAAACGGATGATGCTTTTCAGCCAAAAGGAAAGAGAGGTAGCCGTAGCTTTTTGACCTCTACGTTTTCCAGAATAGACAATAAACAGAGAAGATGTTTGAAGGAAATCTTTGGTCGCTTGCAAGTAAAACTTCAAAGCACGAACCACGTCCAAGTTGTGCAACAGACGAGCCGAAGAGATAGCAACTAAAAACAGAACTTTCCAAGATAGAAGCTTAATATCTATGGAATGCATAGGTTCAAACGGAACCCCTTGAAGAACTCCATGGCAGAGCAACAGGTTTAAACACAGGCTTGATTCTAACTAAAGCCTGACAAAACGACTGAACGTCTGGAACATCTGCCAGACGCTTGTGCAGTAAAATTGATAAAGCAGATATCTGTCCCTTTAGGGAACTAGCTGATAACCCCTTCTCCAATCCTTCTTGGAGAAAGGACAAAATCCTGATCTTACTCCATGAGTAGCCTTTGGATTCACACCAATAAAGATATTTACGCCATATCTTATGATAAATTTTCCTAGTGACAGGTTTTCGAGCCTGAATCAAGGTATCTATGACCGACTCAGAGAATCCCCGCTTGGATAAAATCAAGCGTTCAATCTCCAGGCAGTCAGCCGCAGAGAAACTTGATTTGGATGCTGGAACGGACCTTGAATGAGAAGGTCCCGTCTCAGCGGCAGTGTCCACGGTGGTAGAGATGACATGTCCACCAGGTCTGCATACCAAGTCCTGCGTGGCCACGCAGGTGCTATCAAAATCACTGAAGCTCTCTCCTGTTTGATTCTGGCAATCAGACGAGGAAGGAGAGGAAAGCCAGGTTGAACGACCAAGGTACTGCTAGAGCATCTATCAGTAGTGCTTGAGGATCCCTTGATCTGGACCCGTAACAAGGAAGTTTGGCATTCTGACGAGATGCCATCAGATCCAATTCTGGTGTGCCCCATTGATGAATCAATTGTGCAAACACCTCCGGATGGAGTTCCCACTCCCCCGGATGAAAAGTCTGACGACTTAGAAAATCCGCTTCCCAGTTCTCCACTCCTGGTATATAGATTGCTGATAGATGGCAAGAGTGAGTCTCTGCCCATCGAATTATTTTGGAAACCTCTATCATCGCTAGAGAACTCTTTGTTCCCCCCTGATGATCGATATATGCTACAGTCGTGATATTGTCCGACTGGAATCTTATGAATCTGGCCGAAGCCAGCTGAGGCCACGCCTGAAGCGCAATGAATATCGCTCTCAGTTCTAGAATATTTATCGGGAGGAGAGCCTCCTCCTGAGTCCACACACCCTGTGCTTTCAGAGAATTCCAGACTGCACCCCAGCCCAATAGGCTGGCGTCCGTCGTCACTATGACCCATGCTGGCCTGCGGAAACACATTCCCTGGGACAGATGATCCTGTGACACCCAACAAAGAAGAGAGTCTCTGGTCTCTTGATCCAGATTTATCTGAGGAGATAAATTTGCATAATCCCCATTCCACTGATTGAGCATGCATAGTTGCAGTGGTCTGAGATGCAAGCGAGCAAACGGAACTATGTCCATTGCCGCTACCATTAGTCCGATTACCTCCATACACTGAGCCACTGACGGCCGAGGAATGGAATGAAGAGCTCGGCAGGTGGTTAAAATCTTTGATTTCCTGACCTCCGTCAGAAAAATTTTCATGTCTACCGAATCTATCAGAGTTCCCAGGAATGGAACTCTTGTGAGGGGGATAAGTGAACTCTTTTTTACGTTCACCTTCTACCTGTGAGATCTTAGAAAAGCCAACACGATGTCTGTGTGAGATTTAGCTAGTTGGTAAGTTGACGCCTGAATTAAGATATCGTCCAGATAAGGCGCCACTGCTATGCCCCGCGGCCTTAGAACCGCCAGAAGGGACCCTAGCACTTTTGTGAAAATTCTGGGAGCTGTGGCCAACCCGAAGGGAAGAGCCACAGACTGGTAATGCTTGTCCAGGAAGGCGAACCTGAGGAGCTGGTGATGATCTTTGTGGATAGGAATGTGAAGATACGCATCCTTTAAATCCACGGTGGTCATATATTGACCCTCCTGGATCATTGGTAAAATAGTCCGAATGGTCTCCATCTTGAAGGATGGGACTCTGAGGAATTTGTTTAGGATCTTGAGATCTAAGATTGGTCTGAAGGTTCCCTCTTTTTTGGGAACCACAAACAGATTGGAGTAAAACCCCTGCCCCTGTTCTGCTTTTGGAACTGGGCAGATTACTCCCATGGTATAAAGGTCTTCTACACAGCGTAAGAACGCCTCTCTTTTTGTCTGGTTTACAGACAATCGAGAAAGATGGAATCTCCCCCTTGGAGGAGAATCTTTGAAGTCTAGAAGATATCCCTGGGTCACGATTTCTAAAGCCCAGGAGTCCTGAACGTCTCTTGCCCAAGCCTTAGCAAAGAGAGAAAGTCTGCCCCCTACTAGATCCGGTCCCGGATCGGGGGCTGCCCCTTCATGCTGTCTTGGTGGCAGCAGCGGGCTTCTTGGCCTGTTTACCCTTGTTCCAAGTCTGGTTAGGTCTCCAGACTGACTTGGATTGAGCAAAATTCCCCTCCTGCTTTGCAGCAGGGGAGGAGGTAAAGGAACCACCTTTGAAGTTTCAAAAGGAACGAAAATTATTTTGTTTGGTCCTCATCTTATTTGTCTTATCCTGAGGAAGGGCATGGCCTTTTCCTCCAGTGATGTCTGAAATGATCTCTTTCAGTTCAGGCCCGAATAGGGTCTTACCCTTGAAAGGAATGGCTAAAAGCTTAGATTTTGATGACACGTCAGCAGACCAGGACTTAAGCTATAACGCTCTACACGCTAAAATGGCAAAACCTGAATTCTTTGCCGCTAATTTAGCCAGTTGAAAAGCGGCATCTGTAATGAAAGAATTAGCTAGCTTGAGAGCCCTAATTCTATCCAGAATATCATCTAATTGAGTCTCAACCAAAACGCAGCTGCAGTAGTTACAGGAACAATGCACACTATAGGTTGCAGAAGAAAACCCTGATGAATAAATATTTTCTTTAGAAGACCCTCCAATTTTTTATCCATAGGATCTTTGAAAGCACAACTGTCCTCAATAGGTATAGTTGTACGCTTAGCCAGGGTAGAAATAGCTCCCTCCACCTTAGGGACCGTCTGCCACGAATCCCGAATGGTGTCTGATATGGGAAACATTTTCTTAAAAGTAGGAGGGGGAGAAAACGGAATACCTGGTCTATCCCACTCCTTAGTAAAAATGTCCGAAATCCTCTTAGGGACCAGAAAAACATTAATGTAAGCAGGAACCTCTAGATATCTATCCATTTTACACAATTTCTCTGGTGGAATTACAATAGGGTCACAATCATCCAGAGTCGCTAAAACCTCCCTGAGCAACAAGCGGAGGTGTTCTAGCTTAAATTTAAAAGCCGTCATATCTGAGTCTGTCTGAGGGAACATCTTTCCTGAATCAGAAAGCTCTCCCTCAGACAGCAATTCCCTCACCCCCAACTCAGAACATTGTGAGGGTTCATCGGAGATGGCTAATAAAGCGTCAGAGGGCTCAGCATTTACTCTCACACCGGACCTACTGCTCTTCCCCTGCAACCCAGACAGTTTAGATAAAACCTCTGTGAGGGTAGTAGACATAACTGCGGCCATATCTTGCAGGGTGAAAGAATTAGACGCACTAGAAGTACTTGGCGTCGCTTGTGCGGGCGTTAATGGTTGTGACACTTGGGGAGAATTAGATGGCATAACCTGATTCTCTTCTGACTGAGAATCATCCTGCGACATACTTTTATCAGCTAAAATATGTTCTTTGCAATTTATTGCCCTTTCAGTGCATGAGGGACACTTTTTAAGTGGGGGTTCCACAATGGCTTCCAAACACATTGAACATTGGCTTTCCTCAATGTTAGACATGTTAAACAGGCTAGTAATGACCACAAACAGGCTCGAAAACACTTTATTTAGTGAAAAAATAATCTTAAAAAACGGTACTGCGCCTTTAAGAGAAAAAAAGCAAACACGTTTTGCAAAACTGCTTTAAAATAATCAAATCGTTTCAATTTTTTTATATAAGTATTCAAATTATGCAGCTAAGTTTGTCCCACAAGGAAAGGAACACTTAACCCTTACTGTTACGGATAATTAATAAACGTTTAAATCCGGAAAAAAACACCCCCTACACCTCGCCACAGCCCTGCTGTGGCGCCAACCTGCCCTCAGGGATCTGGAAAACAGGGTTAAAGCTTCGATTTGGCCCAATACTCTCACAAGGGCCACTGGAGTTGGAGCTTGCTGCTTGCCTGTCAAATACAACTGCGTAACTGAGGCGCGAAAAAATAGGCCCCGCCCATCTCACTCGATGTCTCTCAGCCCAAATGAACCGCACCAGAGCGGTCTCAAACTAGCCATGTGGGTTCTTAAACCCAAAAAGAAGCCAAGTGTACCCTCTCATTAAAGCATCAAAAACGTTCCTGCCAAAAACGTTATCAGCACTCCCAGTTAAATAAACGTTTGCCCACAAACATTCAAACTCAGTGTCAACCATTTTTTCTTAGCCCCTATATGCAAGCTTAGTAATAACCCTCTTCTTTTGGGATTACTGCTTACCCTTACCCTCATGGGGATACTGTCAGCCAATTCTGAAATACCACAGTCTCTCCAGAAAAAAATGACTGAACATACCTCACTGCTTATAGCACGAAAAACGTTCCTCACACTGAAGTTTCTTAAGTACTCCTCAGCCATTCTGTGGGAACTGCTCTGGATCTCCAGCCTCCAGGCAGAAGTCTTCATCCATCTGCTGCCTGAGAGTAAATAGTACACACCGGTACCATTTAAAATAAAAAACTCTTGCTTGAAGAAAATAAAAACTAATATTTTATCACCACTTTCACTTTACCCTTCCTAGTATTTAGAGTAGGCAAAGAGAATGACTGGGGGGTGGAGTTAAGGGAGGAGCTATATAGACAGCTCTGCTGTGGTGCTCTTTGCCACTTCCTGTTAGCAGGAGGATAATATACCACAAGTAAAGGATGAATCCGTGGACTCGTCGTATCTTATAGAAGAAATGCTGGTTTCCTGTTCCTTTAAGTAATAAAATGATAATGTTCCATTGAGCTTTGGTTTACAGATAAATATAAGATAAGGAAGCAAGTGTGTGTACACAAAGTGATAACATAATGAGATCTGATATTACCTAAAGCTCAACCCATTGTAATAGGCTGTGGTTTAAAAGCACAAAACCAGCTACTTCATATACACAAATAAACCTGAATATGCAATTTATCATACATTTTATACTCAGCAGCTGGTAGAACAAGTCATTAAGAAAACATTAATATAAAACAGTTTTACAGTGTACTGTCCCTTTAACAAGACGTTCCCAGAGGCCTGCTGTAAGGTTATCAGTGATATGTATAAGCATAGGTTCTGTGTGAAGTCCAATTTTATTTCAAGAACTTAGCCTTTTGTTTTATGTGTAACCTCTGTCTTTTTGTCATTAAAATTTTAATCTAATTCTGTCTTTGGGCTGTAGTTTCTGAATTCACAAACTCCTAGAGACAAGGTTGTAATCACGTTATCAAACTGTTAATGATGTGGGTTATTGGTAAATTTGCTATGCTAAGTATTACTGGAGTGTAATTGGGGTTCCCCAAGACACCCTTATCCAAAGTTCTTGAGTGGTGGCAGTGTAGTTAAACAGGGGTGGTGCAGGCTGGATTTGGGGGTTGATTTGGTGTCCCTTTATGCCCTTGTAGAAGTATAGGAATAAGGTAGCCATTGGCTGAGTGCTATTAACCCCTTCATGCCCACAGTCACAGCTGGTCAGATAGACTTAGCCGTAACATCTAACCTCAGACAAGTAATTACATTATTGGAACTCACTTTGATGTGGTCACTGTTTGTTCCCCGATGAGCTCTTCTCTCTCTTAATTACATATTCAGACCAACCATATTGTTCTAGAAATCATATTACATTACAACATCAAAACGTAGAACTATGTATTTAAATAAAATCCCACAGATGTGTCACTATTTGCATTACGTTAAAGACAACCTGCAGCACTTGACTGTCTCAGTTTAATTACCTCCTTATTTGACACACATCCGTAACTCCTTTTCTTTAATTTACAAGGCTCAGTTTTTTCACGTTCAAGGTCTTTATTCTTTAAGAAATGTTAATTGATCAGACAGCCAATGGCAAATCATAGGTTTCCTTTTCGTGTTTAGTAGCCACTGTGAAATACACTGCCTTTCTGACACATGCCATAGAGAATTCTGAATAAATATCGCTACAGGGCCCGAGGTATGTACAAATATCTCAGCCAAAAATATTATGTTTACAAATTTATATACAATAAAAACAAGAACAGAAAATTAAATGTAAACTGTCATATCAGAAGTTTAACAGTAAGAACAGTGTGTTGGAGAGGAGAAAAAAACCGTAAAGACATCAGAGATTTGAGGTTGAATAAGTGTTAAAATTAAGTGTGCTTAAAAATAATGTGCAGAGGACATTTCAAGATTAACACTCACAGCTCGGAGAGACCTCAATGATCTCACCAGGGAAGGATTTAAACGGGAAGGCCGAAATAATGCTGAAATATATTATATAATATCTATGTACATATAAACAAAAAAAGAACATTTATATTGAACTAAACCGAACGCTCTAGTGGATTTGCTCGTTATCGTTTGTGAGTGGGCTCCACAGAGACTGAGGCACATCAAGACAAAGGAAAATGTACACAAATAGAAAGCTCCAAAGGCTCACAATGTACCTAGTAATCAAACAGGTTGCTGAACAGCCTCAGTGCTGGCACTGCGGGGCGCACAGCATTGCTGCTTTATCTCAACATAAAACCGTTCTTGCAGGGTGAAAGTACTTTTGCGGAGATGAACTTCGCTGCATTCCCTGTAATTCAGCAAGGAGAGGGGAGATGAAGGTTTTGGAGCACTTTATCCCAAGCTTGGTACTTTCTTGGCAGGTGAGGAACATCCATTCTTCCTTCTTCACCTGCTGCGTCAAATAGCTACGGTCTTCCTACTAGACATAGAGAGACACGGGAGAGGAGGTATAACGCCAACAGAACTTTGTACTTCAAGTTTCCTTTGAGTTGGTACCACAACACTACACGATATAAGGAACTTGAAGCAATGTCCAAGGTGACGAGAAGCATTCGAATGGCAGCAGCAGATATTCAACTCTTTATTGCCAATCCAGCTCAAGTATATAGTTTAAAGTTAAGCATGTTTTGTTCTCTTATGAAACTGTAGAACCACAGTTATTATAGCAGTCCATCCTCTGGGCTCATATACTCAAAGGAATTAATCCTGGTGGTGACGGAGGTTTGGACCCTATTACTCCAGGAGGGTCGTATCCATTCACTGCCCTGAAATGAGACAGAATGATTTATAAAACATCAAAAAGGTGGTAGGGGGAATAAAAAAACAAACATTTGCAATCAAACGGGAGTATTCTTAACACCTTAAAAAGACAAAAAGCTGCAATAAAAATGCTCTAATTTATTAAATCATTATCTTACGGCTCTATTGCTGGCTTTGTGTTCCTAAAACCGATATGGGCCGGTGAGCAAATAACGAACATAATGTCTGTGTAGCTGTCAATCACATGCCCATGTCCGACTCAGGAGCAGAAATGCACAGCTAGTCTTGTGCGGAATTTAACACTTTTGTAGGAGTTAATAATCTTATAGTGATCTATAAGAGAAATAAGATTGTGCTACTGCAACTTTAGGTCTAAACTAAACCGACCAATAAGGGAGCAGAATAAATTAGAGGAAATAGTTTAGAATGGCTAAAAATGGGAACCAATTCTGTCGTTACATCATAACAGAGATCTGCCACACACGACTAAGCAAAACATAAACGTAGGACAAACACATCGATACATGACTCCACACCAGTCATGTATATAGCTGTAAGTGTAAACACATTTGTTATGGTGAGAAGGAGCCCAACGTGCAGGTCTGTCTACGTCTCACCTCTACAAGGGGAGTGTCTGCATTGTTAGCACTGCTCAGAGGGGAAACGTGAGTTAGGAGACAGCCCAATCCTGCAGCTGTTAGTAGTAACAGTTTGTGTTATTACCTCTTCAGATCAGCAAGCGTAAAACCCAAGGAATGATTCTAGCCAATATCACTGGCAGATACGGCTGCTCTCTATCTCTAGGTCACTTACTGCTTTTAGGAACAGCCAGGGCATTAGATGCCAAGACAAATAATCAGAGCAATTCAGGAAATCAAACTTCATAATAAAATTTGGTGAGTACAAAATGTATAACATTGTACTTGTGAGTATGAGCGGTCAGCAAGCACAATGCTGGTAAACAATGTACTTGTGAGTATGAGCGGTCAGCAAGCACAATGCTGGTAAACAATGTACTTGTGAGTATGAGCGGTCAGCAAGCACAATGATGGTAAACACTGTACTTGTGAGTATGAGCGGTCAGCAGGCACAATTCTGGTAAACACTGTAGTTGTGAGTATGAGCGGTCAGCAAGCACAATGCTGGTAAACACTGTAGTTGTGAGTATGAGCGGTCAGCAGGCACAATGCTGGTAAACACTGTACTTGTGAGTATGAGCGGTCAGCAAGCACAATGCTGGTAAACACTGTACTTGTGAGTATGAGTGGTCAGCAGGCACAATGCAGGTAAACACTGTACTTGTGAGTATGAGCGGTCAGCAAGCACAATGCTGGTAAACACTGTACTTGTGAGTATGAGCGGTCAGCAAGCACAATACTGGTAAACACTGTACTTGTGAGTATGAGCGGTCAGCAAGCACAATGCTGGTAAACACTGTACTTGTGAGTATGAGCGGTCAGCAGGCACAATGCTGGTAAACACTTTAGTTGCGAGTATGAGCGGTCAGCAGGCACAATGATGGTAAACTGGTACTTGTGAGTATGAGCAGTCAGCAAGCACAATGCTGGTAAACACTGTACTTGTGAGTATGATGGTAAACACGCACTGTACTTGTGAGTATGAGCGGTCAGCAGGCACAATGCTGGTAAACACTGTAGTTGTGAGTATGAGCGGTCAGCAGGCACAATGCAGGTAAACACTGTACTTGTGAGTATGAGCGGTCAGCAGGCACAATGCTGGTAAACACTGTAGTTGTGAGTATGAGCGGTCAGCAGGCACAATGATGGTAAACAATGTACTTGTGAGTATGAGCGGTCAGCAGGCACAATGATGGTAAACACTGTACTTGTGAGTATGAGCGGTCAGCAGGCACAATGCTGGTAAACACTGTACTTGTGAGTATGAGCGGTCAGCAAGCACAATGCTGGTAAACACTGTACTTGTGAGTATGATGGTAAACACGCACTGTACTTGTGAGTATGAGCGGTCAGCAGGCACAATGCTGGTAAACACTGTAGTTGTGAGTATGAGCGGTCAGCAGGCACAATGCAGGTAAACACTGTACTTGTGAGTATGAGCGGTCAGCAGGCACAATGCTGGTAAACACTGTAGTTGTGAGTATGAGCGGTCAGCAAGCACAATGCTGGTAAACACTGTAGTTGTGAGTATGAGCGGTCAGCAAGCACAATGCTGGTAAACAATGTACTTGTGAGTATGAGCGGTCAGCAAGCACAATGCTGGTAAACACTGTACTTGTGAGTATGAGCGGTCAGCAGGCACAATGATGGTAAACATGCACTGTACTTGTGAGTATGAGCGGTCAGCAAGCACAATGCTGGTAAACAATGTACTTGTGAGTATGAGCGGTCAGCAAGCACAATGCTGGTAAACACTGTACTTGTGAGTATGAGCGGTCAGCAAGCACAATGCTGGTAAACACTGTACTTGTGAGTATGAGCGGTCAGCAGGCACAATGCTGGTAAACACTGTACTTGTGAGTATGAGCGGTCAGCAGGCACAATGCAGGTAAACACTGTACTTGTGAGTATGAGCGGTCAGCAGGCACAATGCAGGTAAACACTGTACTTGTGAGTATGAGCGGTCAGCAGGCACAATGCAGGTAAACACTGTACTTGTGAGTATGAGCGGTCAGCAAGCACAATGCTGGTAAACACTGTAGTTGTGAGTATGAGCGGTCAGCAGGCACAATGCTGGTAAACAATGTACTTGTGAGTATGAGCGGTCAGCAGGCACAATGCAGGTAAACAATGTAGTTGTGAGTATGAGCGGTCAGCAGGCACAATGCTGGTAAACACTGTAGTTGTGAGTATGAGCGGTCAGCAGGCACAATGCTGGTAAACACTGTACTTGTGAGTATGAGCGGTCAGCAGGCACAATGCTGGTAAACAATGTACTTGTGAGTATGAGCGGTCAGCAGGCACAATGCAGGTAAACACTGTAGTTGTGAGTATGAGCGGTCAGCAGGCACAATGCTGGTAAACACTGTACTTGTGAGTATGAGCGGTCAGCAGGCACAATGCTGGTAAACAATGTACTTGTGAGTATGAGCGGTCAGCAGGCACAATGATGGTAAACACTGTACTTGTGAGTATGAGCGGTCAGCAGGCACAATGCTGGTAAACACTGTACTTGTGAGTATGAGCGGTCAGCAGGCACAATGCTGGTAAACAATGTACTTGTGAGTATGAGCGGTCAGCAGGCACAATGCTGGTAAACACTGTACTTGTGAGTATGAGCGGTCAGCAGGCACAATGCTGGTAAACACTGTACTTGTGAGTATGAGCGGTCAGCAGGCACAATGCTGGTAAACAATGTACTTGTGAGTATGAGCGGTCAGCAGGCACAATGCTGGTAAACACTGTACTTGTGAGTATGAGCGGTCAGCAGGCACAATGCTGGTAAACAATGTAGTTGTGAGTATGAGTGGTCAGCAGGCACAATGCTGGTAAACAATGTAGTTGTGAGTATGAGCGGTCAGCAGGCACAATGCTGGTAAACACTGTACTTGTGAGTATGAGCGGTCAGCAGGCACAATGCTGGTAAACACTGTACTTGTGAGTATGAGCGGTCAGCAGGCACAATGCTGGTAAACACTGTACTTGTGAGTATGAGCGGTCAGCAGGCACAATGATGGTAAACACTGTAGTTGTGAGTATGAGCGGTCAGCAAGCACAATGCTGGTAAACACTGTAGTTGTGAGTATGAGCGGTCAGCAGGCACAATGATGGTAAACACTGTACTTGTGAGTATGAGCGGTCAGCAAGCACAATGCTGGTAAACACGCACTGTACTTGTGAGTATGAGCGGTCAGCAGGCACAATGCTGGTAAACACTGTACTTGTGAGTATGAGCGGTCAGCAGGCACAATGCTGGTAAACACTGTACTTGTGAGTATGAGCGGTCAGCAAGCACAATGCTGGTAAACACGCACTGTACTTGTGAGTATGAGCGGTCAGCAGGCACAATGCTGGTAAACACTGTACTTGTGAGTATGAGCGGTCAGCAGGCACAATGCTGGTAAACAATGTAGTTGTGAGTATGAGTGGTCAGCAGGCACAATGCTGGTAAACACTGTACTTGTGAGTATGAGCGGTCAGCAGGCACAATGCTGGTAAACAATGTAGTTGTGAGTATGAGCGGTCAGCAGGCACAATGCAGGTAAACACTGTAGTTGTGAGTATGAGCGGTCAGCAGGCACAATGCTGGTAAACACTGTAGTTGTGAGTATGAGCGGTCAGCAGGCACAATGCTGGTAAACAATGTAGTTGTGAGTATGAGCGGTCAGCAGGCACAATGCTGGTAAACACTGTACTTGTGAGTATGAGCGGTCAGCAGGCACAATGCTGGTAAACACTGTACTTGTGAGTATGAGCGGTCAGCAGGCACAATGCTGGTAAACACTGTACTTGTGAGTATGAGCGGTCAGCAGGCACAATGATGGTAAACACTGTAGTTGTGAGTATGAGCGGTCAGCAAGCACAATGCTGGTAAACACTGTACTTGTGAGTATGAGCGGTCAGCAGGCACAATGATGGTAAACACTGTACTTGTGAGTATGAGCGGTCAGCAAGCACAATGCTGGTAAACACTGTACTTGTGAGTATGAGCGGTCAGCAGGCACAATGCTGGTAAACACTGTACTTGTGAGTATGAGCGGTCAGCAGGCACAATGATGGTAAACACGCACTGTACTTGTGAGTATGAGCGGTCAGCAGGCACAATGCTGGTAAACACTGTACTTGTGAGTATGAGCGGTCAGCAGGCACAATGATGGTAAACACGCACTGTACTTGTGAGTATGAGCGGTCAGCAGGCACAATGATAGTAAACACGCACTGTACTTGTGAGTATGAGCGGTCAGCAAGCACAATGATGGTAAACACTGTACTTGTGAGTATGAGCAGTCAGCAGGCACAATGCAGGTAAACACTGTAGTTGTGAGTATGAGCGGTCAGCAGGCACAATGCTGGTAAACACTGTAGTTGTGAGTATGAGCGGTCAGCAGGCACAATGCTGGTAAACACTGTACTTGTGAGTATGAGCGGTCAGCAGGCACAATGCTGGTAAACACTGTACTTGTGAGTATGAGCGGTCAGCAGGCACAATGCAGGTAAACACTGTACTTGTGAGTATGAGCGGTCAGCAGGCACAATGCTGGTAAACACTGTAGTTGTGAGTATGAGC
The DNA here is from genome assembly GCF_027579735.1 of Bombina bombina. Taxonomy (NCBI): domain Eukaryota; kingdom Metazoa; phylum Chordata; class Amphibia; order Anura; family Bombinatoridae; genus Bombina; species Bombina bombina. Next base: position 1,570,087,019 of record NC_069499.1, on the reverse strand, counting down.
AGTCAGCAGGCACAATGCTGGTAAACACTGTACTTGTGAGTATGAGCGGTCAGCAAGCACAATGCAGGTAAACACTGTAGTTGTGAGTATGAGCGGTCAGCAGGCACAATGCTGGTAAACACTGTACTTGTGAGTATGAGCGGTCAGCAGGCACAATGCTGGTAAACACTGTACTTGTGAGTATGAGCGGTCAGCAGGCACAATGCTGGTAAACAATGTACTTGTGAGTATGAGCAGTCAGCAAGCACAATGCTGGTAAACACTGTACTTGTGAGTATGACCGGTCAGCAAGCACAATGCTGGTAAACACTGTAGTTGTGAGTATGAGCGGTCAGCAAGCACAATGCAGGTAAAACACTGTACTTGTGAGTATGAGCGGTCAGCAGGCACAATGCAGGTAAACACTGTACTTGTGAGTATGAGCGGTCAGCAGGCACAATGCAGGTAAACACTGTACTTGTGAGTATGAGCGGTCAGCAAGCACAATGCTGGTAAACACTGTACTTGTGAGTATGAGCGGTCAGCAGGCACAATGCTGGTAAACACTGTAGTTGTGAGTATGAGCGGTCAGCAAGCACAATGCTGGTAAACAATGTAGTTGTGAGTATGAGCGGTCAGCAAGCACAATGCTGGTAAACACTGTACTTGTGAGTATGAGCGGTCAGCAGGCACAATGCTGGTAAACACTGTACTTGTGAGTATGAGCGGTCAGCAGGCACAATGCTGGTAAACACTGTACTTGTGAGTATGAGCGGTCAGCAAGCACAATGCTGGTAAACACTGTACTTGTGAGTATGAGCGGTCAGCAGGCACAATGCTGGTAAACAATGTACTTGTGAGTATGAGCGGTCAGCAGGCACAATGCTGGTAAACAATGTACTTGTGAGTATGAGCGGTCAGCAGGCACAATGCTGGTAAACAATGTACTTGTGAGTATGAGCGGTCAGCAGGCACAATGCTGGTAAACAATGTACTTGTGAGTATGAGCGGTCAGCAGGCACAATGCTGGTAAACACTGTAGTTGTGAGTATGAGCGGTCAGCAGGCACAATGCTGGTAAACAATGTACTTGTGAGTATGAGCGGTCAGCAGGCACAATGCTGGTAAACACTGTACTTGTGAGTATGAGCGGTCAGCAGGCACAATGCTGGTAAACAATGTACTTGTGAGTATGAGTGGTCAGCAGGCACAATGCTGGTAAACACTGTACTTGTGAGTATGAGCGGTCAGCAAGCACAATGCTGGTAAACACTGTACTTGTGAGTATGAGCGGTCAGCAGGCACAATGCTGGTAAACAATGTACTTGTGAGTATGAGCGGTCAGCAGGCACAATGCTGGTAAACACTGTAGTTGTGAGTATGAGCGGTCAGCAGGCACAATGCTGGTAAACAATGTACTTGTGAGTATGAGCGGTCAGCAGGCACAATGCTGGTAAACACTGTACTTGTGAGTATGAGCGGTCAGCAGGCACAATGCTGGTAAACAATGTACTTGTGAGTATGAGTGGTCAGCAGGCACAATGCTGGTAAACACTGTACTTGTGAGTATGAGCGGTCAGCAAGCACAATGCTGGTAAACACTGTACTTGTGAGTATGAGCGGTCAGCAGGCACAATGCTGGTAAACAATGTACTTGTGAGTATGAGCGGTCAGCAGGCACAATGCAGGTAAACACTGTACTTGTGAGTATGAGCGGTCAGCAGGCACAATGCAGGTAAACACTGTACTTGTGAGTATGAGCGGTCAGCAGGCACAATGCTGGTAAACACTGTACTTGTGAGTATGAGCGGTCAGCAAGCACAATGCTGGTAAACACTGTACTTGTGAGTATGAGCGGTCAGCAGGCACAATGCAGGTAAACACTGTACTTGTGAGTATGAGCGGTCAGCAGGCACAATGCTGGTAAACAATGTACTTGTGAGTATGAGCGGTCAGCAAGCACAATGCTGGTAAACAATGTACTTGTGAGTATGAGCGGTCAGCAAGCACAATGCTGGTAAACACTGTACTTGTGAGTATGAGCGGTCAGCAGGCACAATGATGGTAAACACTGTACTTGTGAGTATGAGCGGTCAGCAAGCACAATGCTGGTAAACACTGTACTTGTGAGTATGAGCGGTCAGCAGGCACAATGCTGGTAAACAATGTACTTGTGAGTATGAGCGGTCAGCAGGCACAATGCTGGTAAACACTGTACTTGTGAGTATGAGCGGTCAGCAGGCACAATGATGGTAAACACGCACTGTACTTGTGAGTATGAGCGGTCAGCAGGCACAATGCTGGTAAACACTGTACTTGTGAGTATGAGCGGTCAGCAGGCACAATGCTGGTAAACAATGTACTTGTGAGTATGAGCGGTCAGCAAGCACAATACTGGTAAACACTGTACTTGTGAGTATGAGCGGTCAGCAGGCACAATGATGGTAAACACTGTACTTGTGAGTATGAGCGGTCAGCAAGCACAATACTGGTAAACACTGTACTTGTGAGTATGAGCGGTCAGCAGGCACAATGATGGTAAACACTGTACTTGTGAGTATGAGCGGTCAGCAGGCACAATGATGGTAAACACTGTACTTGTGAGTATGATGGTAAACACTGTACTTGTGAGTATGAGCGGTCAGCAGGCACAATGATGGTAAACACTGTAGTTGTGAGTATGAGCGGTCAGCAGGCACAATGCTGGTAAACACTGTACTTGTGAGTATGAGCGGTCAGCAGGCACAATGCTGGTAAACACTGTACTTGTGAGTATGAGCGGTCAGCAAGCACAATACTGGTAAACACTGTACTTGTGAGTATGAGCGGTCAGCAGGCACAATGATGGTAAACACTGTACTTGTGAGTATGAGCGGTCAGCAGGCACAATGCTGGTAAACACTGTACTTGTGAGTATGAGCGGTCAGCAAGCACAATGATGGTAAACACTGTACTTGTGAGTATGAGCGGTCAGCAAGCACAATGCTGGTAAACACTGTACTTGTGAGTATGAGCGGTCAGCAGGCACAATGATGGTAAACACTGTACTTGTGAGTATGAGCGGTCAGCAGGCACAATGCTGGTAAACACTGTACTTGTGAGTATGAGCGGTCAGCAGGCACAATGCTGGTAAACACTGTAGTTGTGAGTATGAGCGGTCAGCAGGCACAATGCAGGTAAACACTGTACTTGTGAGTATGAGCGGTCAGCAGGCACAATGCTGGTAAACACTGTACTTGTGAGTATGAGCGGTCAGCAAGCACAATGCTGGTAAACACTGTACTTGTGAGTATGAGCGGTCAGCAGGCACAATGATGGTAAACACTGTACTTGTGAGTATGAGCGGTCAGCAGGCACAATGCTGGTAAACAATGTACTTGTGAGTATGAGCGGTCAGCAGGCACAATGCTGGTAAACACTGTACTTGTGAGTATGAGCGGTCAGCAAGCACAATGCTGGTAAACAATGTACTTGTGAGTATGAGCGGTCAGCAGGCACAATGATGGTAAACACTGTACTTGTGAGTATGAGCGGTCAGCAGGCACAATGATGGTAAACACTGTACTTGTGAGTATGAGCGGTCAGCAAGCACAATGCTGGTAAACACTGTACTTGTGAGTATGAGCGGTCAGCAGGCACAATGATGGTAAACACTGTAGTTGTGAGTATGAGCGGTCAGCAAGCACAATGCTGGTAAACATGCACTGTACTTGTGAGTATGAGCGGTCAGCAAGCACAATGCTGGTAAACAATGTAGTTGTGAGTATGAGCGGTCAGCAGGCACAATGCTGGTAAACAATGTAGTTGTGAGTATGAGCGGTCAGCAGGCACAATGCTGGTAAACATGCACTGTACTTGTGAGTATGAGCGGTCAGCAGGCACAATGATGGTAAACACTGTACTTGTGAGTATGATGGTAAACACGCACTGTACTTGTGAGTATGAGCGGTCAGCAAGCACAATGCTGGTAAACACTGTACTTGTGAGTATGAGCGGTCAGCAGGCACAATGCTGGTAAACAATGTACTTGTGAGTATGAGTGGTCAGCAGGCACAATGCTGGTAAACAATGTACTTGTGAGTATGAGCGGTCAGCAAGCACAATACTGGTAAACACTGTACTTGTGAGTATGAGCGGTCAGCAGGCACAATGATGGTAAACACTGTACTTGTGAGTATGAGCGGTCAGCAGGCACAATGATGGTAAACACTGTACTTGTGAGTATGAGCGGTCAGCAGGCACAATGATGGTAAACACTGTACTTGTGAGTATGAGCGGTCAGCAGGCACAATGCAGGTAAACACTGTACTTGTGAGTATGAGCGGTCAGCAAGCACAATGCTGGTAAACACTGTACTTGTGAGTATGAGCGATCAGCAGGCACAATGCTGGTAAACACTGTACTTGTGAGTATGAGCGGTCAGCAGGCACAATGCTGGTAAACACTGTACTTGTGAGTATGAGCGGTCAGCAGGCACAATGCTGGTAAACACTGTACTTGTGAGTATGAGCGGTCAGCAGGCACAATGCTGGTAAACACTGTACTTGTGAGTATGAGCGGTCAGCAGGCACAATGCTGGTAAACATTGTACTTGTGAGTATGAGCGGTCAGCAGGCACAATGCAGGTAAACAATGTACTTGTGAGTATGAGCGGTCAGCAGGCACAATGCAGGTAAACACTGTACTTGTGAGTATGAGCGGTCAGCAAGCACAATGCTGGTAAACAATGTACTTGTGAGTATGAGCGATCAGCAGGCACAATGATGGTAAACACTGTACTTGTGAGTATGAGCGGTCAGCAGGCACAATGCTGGTAAACACTGTAGTTGTGAGTATGAGCGGTCAGCAGGCACAATGCTGGTAAACATTGTACTTGTGAGTATGAGCGGTCAGCAGGCACAATGCTGGTAAACACTGTACTTGTGAGTATGAGCGGTCAGCAGGCACAATGCTGGTAAACAATGTACTTGTGAGTATGAGCGGTCAGCAAGCACAATGCTGGTAAACAATGTACTTGTGAGTATGAGCGGTCAGCAAGCACAATGCTGGTAAACACTGTAGTTGTGAGTATGAGCGGTCAGCAAGCACAATGCTGGTAAACACTGTAGTTGTGAGTATGAGCGGTCAGCAGGCACAATGATGGTAAACACGCACTGTACTTGTGAGTATGAGCGGTCAGCAGGCACAATGCTGGTAAACACTGTACTTGTGAGTATGAGCGGTCAGCAGGCACAATGCTGGTAAACACTGTACTTGTGAGTATGAGCGGTCAGCAGGCACAATACTGGTAAACACTGTACTTGTGAGTATGAGCGGTCAGCAGGCACAATGCTGGTAAACACTGTACTTGTGAGTATGAGCGGTCAGCAGGCACAATGCTGGTAAACAATGTACTTGTGAGTATGAGCGGTCAGCAAGCACAATGCTGGTAAAAAATGTACTTGTGAGTATGAGCGGTCAGCAGGCACAATGCTGGTAAACAATGTACTTGTGAGTATGAGCGGTCAGCAGGCACAATGCTGGTAAACAATGTACTTGTGAGTATGAGCGGTCAGCAGGCACAATGCTGGTAAACAATGTACTTGTGAGTATGAGCGGTCAGCAGGCACAATGCTGGTAAACAATGTACTTGTGAGTATGAGCGGTCAGCAGGCACAATGCTGGTAAACACTGTACTTGTGAGTATGAGCGGTCAGCAAGCACAATGCTGGTAAACACTGTACTTGTGAGTATGAGCGGTCAGCAAGCACAATGCTGGTAAACACTGTACTTGTGAGTATGAGCGGTCAGCAGGCACAATGATGGTAAACATTGTACTTGTGAGTATGAGCGGTCAGCAGGCACAATGCTGGTAAACACTGTACTTGTGAGTATGAGCGGTCAGCAGGCACAATGCTGGTAAACAATGTAGTTGTGAGTATGAGCGGTCAGCAGGCACAATGCAGGTAAACACTGTACTTGTGAGTATGAGCGGTCAGCAAGCACAATGCTGGTAAACAATGTACTTGTGAGTATGAGCGGTCAGCAGGCACAATGATGGTAAACACTGTAGTTGTGAGTATGAGCGGTCAGCAAGCACAATGCTGGTAAACACTGTACTTGTGAGTATGAGCGGTCAGCAAGCACAATGCTGGTAAACACTGTACTTGTGAGTATGAGCGGTCAGCAGGCACAATGCTGGTAAACACTGTACTTGTGAGTATGAGCGGTCAGCAAGCACAATGCTGGTAAACACTGTACTTGTGAGTATGAGCGGTCAGCAAGCACAATGCTGGTAAACACTGTACTTGTGAGTATGAGCGGTCAGCAGGCACAATGATGGTAAACACTGTACTTGTGAGTATGATGGTAAACACGCACTGTACTTGTGAGTATGAGCGGTCAGCAAGCACAATGCTGGTAAACACTGTACTTGTGAGTATGAGCGGTCAGCAAGCACAATGCTGGTAAACACTGTACTTGTGAGTATGAGCGGTCAGCAAGCACAATACTGGTAAACACTGTACTTGTGAGTATGAGCGGTCAGCAGGCACAATGATGGTAAACACTGTACTTGTGAGTATGAGCGGTCAGCAGGCACAATGATGGTAAACACTGTACTTGTGAGTATGAGCGGTCAGCAGGCACAATGATGGTAAACACTGTACTTGTGAGTATGAGCGGTCAGCAGGCACAATGCTGGTAAACACTGTACTTGTGAGTATGAGCGGTCAGCAAGCACAATACTGGTAAACACTGTACTTGTGAGTATGAGCGGTCAGCAGGCACAATGCTGGTAAACACTGTACTTGTGAGTATGAGCGGTCAGCAAGCACAATGCTGATAAACACTGTACTTGTGAGTATGAGCGGTCAGCAGGCACAATGCTGGTAAACACTGTACTTGTGAGTATGAGCGGTCAGCAAGCACAATGATGGTAAACACTGTACTTGTGAGTATGAGCGGTCAGCAAGCACAATGCTGGTAAACACTGTACTTGTGAGTATGAGCGGTCAGCAGGCACAATGATGGTAAACACTGTACTTGTGAGTATGATGGTAAACACGCACTGTACTTGTGAGTATGAGCGGTCAGCAGGCACAATGCTGGTAAACACTGTAGTTGTGAGTATGAGCGGTCAGCAGGCACAATGCTGGTAAACACTGTACTTGTGAGTATGAGCGGTCAGCAGGCACAATGCTGGTAAACACTGTACTTGTGAGTATGAGCGGTCAGCAGGCACAATGATGGTAAACACTGTACTTGTGAGTATGATGGTAAACACGCACTGTACTTGTGAGTATGAGCGGTCAGCAGGCACAATGCTGGTAAACACTGTAGTTGTGAGTATGAGCGGTCAGCAGGCACAATGCAGGTAAACACTGTACTTGTGAGTATGAGCGGTCAGCAGGCACAATGCTGGTAAACACTGTAGTTGTGAGTATGAGCGGTCAGCAGGCACAATGCTGGTAAACACTGTACTTGTGAGTATGAGCGGTCAGCAAGCACAATGATGGTAAACACGCACTGTACTTGTGAGTATGAGCGGTCAGCAAGCACAATGCTGGTAAACACTGTACTTGTGAGTATGAGCGGTCAGCAGGCACAATGCTGGTAAACAATGTACTTGTGAGTATGAGCGGTCAGCAGGCACAATGCTGGTAAACACTGTAGTTGTGAGTATGAGCGGTCAGCAAGCACAATACTGGTAAACACTGTACTTGTGAGTATGAGCGGTCAGCAGGCACAATGCTGGTAAACACTGTAGTTGTGAGTATGAGCGGTCAGCAAGCACAATGCTGGTAAACACTGTACTTGTGAGTATGAGCGGTCAGCAGGCACAATGCAGGTAAACACTGTACTTGTGAGTATGAGCGGTCAGCAAGCACAATGCTGGTAAACAATGTAGTTGTGAGTATGAGCGGTCAGCAGGCACAATGCTGGTAAACACTGTACTTGTGAGTATGAGCGGTCAGCAGGCACAATGCTGGTAAACAATGTACTTGTGAGTATGAGCGGTCAGCAAGCACAATGCAGGTAAACACTGTAGTTGTGAGTATGAGCGGTCAGCAGGCACAATGCTGGTAAACAATGTACTTGTGAGTATGAGCGGTCAGCAGGCACAATGCTGGTAAACACTGTACTTGTGAGTATGAGCGGTCAGCAGGCACAATGCTGGTAAACACTGTACTTGTGAGTATGAGCGGTCAGCAGGCACAATGCTGGTAAACAATGTAGTTGTGAGTATGAGCGGTCAGCAGGCACAATGCTGGTAAACAATGTACTTGTGAGTATGAGCGGTCAGCAAGCACAATGCTGGTAAACACTGTACTTGTGAGTATGAGCGGTCAGCAGGCACAATGCTGGTAAACAATGTACTTGTGAGTATGAGCGGTCAGCAAGCACAATGCTGGTAAACACTGTACTTGTGAGTATGAGCGGTCAGCAGGCACAATGATGGTAAACACTGTAGTTGTGAGTATGAGCGGTCAGCAAGCACAATGCTGGTAAACACTGTAGTTGTGAGTATGAGCGGTCAGCAGGCACAATGCTGGTAAACACGCACTGTACTTGTGAGTATGAGCGGTCAGCAGGCACAATGATGGTAAACACGCACTGTACTTGTGAGTATGAGCGGTCAGCAGGCACAATGATGGTAAACACGCACTGTACTTGTGAGTATGAGCGGTCAGCAGGCACAATGATGGTAAACACTGTACTTGTGAGTATGATGGTAAACACGCACTGTACTTGTGAGTATGAGCGGTCAGCAAGCACAATGCTGGTAAACACTGTACTTGTGAGTATGAGCGGTCAGCAGGCACAATGCTGGTAAACAATGTACTTGTGAGTATGAGCGGTCAGCAAGCACAATACTGGTAAACACTGTACTTGTGAGTATGAGCGGTCAGCAGGCACAATGATGGTAAACACTGTACTTGTGAGTATGAGCAGTCAGCAGGCACAATGCTGGTAAACACTGTACTTGTGAGTATGAGCGGTCAGCAAGCACAATGCAGGTAAACACTGTACTTGTGAGTATGAGCGGTCAGCAGGCACAATGCTGGTAAACACTGTACTTGTGAGTATGAGCGGTCAGCAGGCACAATGCAGGTAAACACTGTACTTGTGAGTATGAGCGGTCAGCAGGCACAATGCTGGTAAACACTGTACTTGTGAGTATGAGCGGTCAGCAGGCACAATGCAGGTAAACATTGTACTTGTGAGTATGAGCGGTCAGCAGGCACAATGCAGGTAAACACTGTACTTGTGAGTATGAGCGGTCAGCAAGCACAATGCTGGTAAACAATGTACTTGTGAGTATGAGCGGTCAGCAGGCACAATGCTGGTAAACATTGTACTTGTGAGTATGAGCGGTCAGCAGGCACAATGCAGGTAAACATTGTACTTGTGAGTATGAGCGGTCAGCAGGCACAATGCTGGTAAACATTGTACTTGTGAGTATGAGCGGTCAGCAGGCACAATGCTGGTAAACATTGTACTTGTGAGTATGAGCGGTCAGCAGGCACAATGCAGGTAAACATTGTACTTGTGAGTATGAGCGGTCAGCAGGCACAATGCAGGTAAACATTGTACTTGTGAGTATGAGCGGTCAGCAGGCACAATGCTGGTAAACAATGTACTTGTGAGTATGAGCGGTCAGCAGGCACAATGCTGGTAAACATTGTACTTGTGAGTATGAGCGGTCAGCAGGCACAATGCTGGTAAACAATGTACTTGTGAGTATGAGCGGTCAGCAGGCACAATGCTGGTAAACATTGTACTTGTGAGTATGAGCGGTCAGCAGGCACAATGCTGGTAAACACTGTACTTGTGAGTATGAGCGGTCAGCAAGCACAATGATGGTAAACACTGTACTTGTGAGTATGAGCGGTCAGCAAGCACAATGCTGGTAAACAATGTAGTTGTGAGTATGAGCGGTCAGCAGGCACAATGCTGGTAAACAATGTACTTGTGAGTATGAGCGGTCAGCAGGCACAATGCTGGTAAACAATGTACTTGTGAGTATGAGCGGTCAGCAGGCACAATGCTGGTAAACACTGTACTTGTGAGTATGAGCGGTCAGCAAGCACAATGCTGGTAAACACTGTACTTGTGAGTATGAGCGGTCAGCAAGCACAATACTGGTAAACACTGTACTTGTGAGTATGAGCGGTCAGCAGGCACAATGCTGGTAAACACTGTACTTGTGAGTATGAGCGGTCAGCAGGCACAATGCTGGTAAACACTGTACTTGTGAGTATGAGCGGTCAGCAGGCACAATGCTGGTAAACAATGTACTTGTGAGTATGAGCGGTCAGCAAGCACAATGCTGGTAAACAATGTACTTGTGAGTATGAGCGGTCAGCAAGCACAATGCTGGTAAACACTGTACTTGTGAGTATGAGCGGTCAGCAGGCACAATGCTGGTAAACAATGTACTTGTGAGTATGAGCGGTCAGCAAGCACAATGCTGGTAAACAATGTACTTGTGAGTATGAGCGGTCAGCAGGCACAATGATGGTAAACACTGTAGTTGTGAGTATGAGCGGTCAGCAGGCACAATGCTGGTAAACATTGTACTTGTGAGTATGAGCGGTCAGCAGGCACAATGCAGGTAAACATTGTACTTGTGAGTATGAGCGGTCAGCAGGCACAATGCTGGTAAACATTGTACTTGTGAGTATGAGCGGTCAGCAGGCACAATGCTGGTAAACATTGTACTTGTGAGTATGAGCGGTCAGCAGGCACAATGCAGGTAAACATTGTACTTGTGAGTATGAGCGGTCAGCAGGCACAATGCAGGTAAACATTGTACTTGTGAGTATGAGCGGTCAGCAGGCACAATGCTGGTAAACAATGTACTTGTGAGTATGAGCGGTCAGCAGGCACAATGCTGGTAAACATTGTACTTGTGAGTATGAGCGGTCAGCAGGCACAATGCTGGTAAACAATGTACTTGTGAGTATGAGCGGTCAGCAGGCACAATGCTGGTAAACATTGTACTTGTGAGTATGAGCGGTCAGCAGGCACAATGCTGGTAAACACTGTACTTGTGAGTATGAGCGGTCAGCAAGCACAATGATGGTAAACACTGTACTTGTGAGTATGAGCGGTCAGCAAGCACAATGCTGGTAAACAATGTAGTTGTGAGTATGAGCGGTCAGCAGGCACAATGCTGGTAAACAATGTACTTGTGAGTATGAGCGGTCAGCAGGCACAATGCTGGTAAACAATGTACTTGTGAGTATGAGCGGTCAGCAGGCACAATGCTGGTAAACACTGTACTTGTGAGTATGAGCGGTCAGCAAGCACAATGCTGGTAAACACTGTACTTGTGAGTATGAGCGGTCAGCAAGCACAATACTGGTAAACACTGTACTTGTGAGTATGAGCGGTCAGCAGGCACAATGCTGGTAAACACTGTACTTGTGAGTATGAGCGGTCAGCAGGCACAATGCTGGTAAACACTGTACTTGTGAGTATGAGCGGTCAGCAGGCACAATGCTGGTAAACAATGTACTTGTGAGTATGAGCGGTCAGCAAGCACAATGCTGGTAAACAATGTACTTGTGAGTATGAGCGGTCAGCAAGCACAATGCTGGTAAACACTGTACTTGTGAGTATGAGCGGTCAGCAGGCACAATGCTGGTAAACAATGTACTTGTGAGTATGAGCGGTCAGCAAGCACAATGCTGGTAAACAATGTACTTGTGAGTATGAGCGGTCAGCAGGCACAATGATGGTAAACACTGTACTTGTGAGTATGAGCGGTCAGCAGGCACAATGCTGGTAAACACTGTACTTGTGAGTATGAGCGGTCAGCAGGCACAATGCTGGTAAACACTGTAGTTGTGAGTATGAGCGGTCAGCAGGCACAATGATGGTAAACACTGTAGTTGTGAGTATGAGCGGTCAGCAGGCACAATGCTGGTAAACACTGTACTTGTGAGTATGAGCGGTCAGCAGGCACAATGCTGGTAAACACTGTACTTGTGAGTATGAGCGGTCAGCAAGCACAATGCTGGTAAACACTGTACTTGTGAGTATGAGCGGTCAGCAGGCACAATGCAGGTAAACACTGTACTTGTGAGTATGAGCGGTCAGCAAGCACAATGCAGGTAAACAATGTACTTGTGAGTATGAGCGGTCAGCAGGCACAATGCTGGTAAACACTGTACTTGTGAGTATGAGCGGTCAGCAGGCACAATGCTGGTAAACACTGTAGTTGTGAGTATGAGCGGTCAGCAAGCACAATGCAGGTAAACACTGTACTTGTGAGTATGAGCGGTCAGCAAGCACAATGCTGGTAAACACTGTAGTTGTGAGTATGAGCGGTCAGCAGGCACAATGCTGGTAAACACTGTAGTTGTGAGTATGAGCGGTCAGCAAGCACAATGCAGGTAAACACTGTAGTTGTGAGTATGAGCGGTCAGCAGGCACAATGCAGGTAAACACTGTACTTGTGAGTATGAGCGGTCAGCAGGCACAATGCTGGTAAACACTGTAGTTGTGAGTATGAGCGGTCAGCAAGCACAATGCAGGTAAACAATGTACTTGTGAGTATGAGCGGTCAGCAAGCACAATGCTGGTAAACACTGTACTTGTGAGTATGAGCGGTCAGCAGGCACAATGCTGGTAAACAATGTACTTGTGAGTATGAGCGGTCAGCAGGCACAATGCTGGTAAACAATGTACTTGTGAGTATGAGCGGTCAGCAGGCACAATGCTGGTAAACACTGTACTTGTGAGTATGAGCGGTCAGCAAGCACAATGCTGGTAAACACTGTACTTGTGAGTATGAGCGGTCAGCAGGCACAATGCTGGTAAACACTGTACTTGTGAGTATGAGCGGTCAGCAGGCACAATGCTGGTAAACAATGTAGTTGTGAGTATGAGCGGTCAGCAGGCACAATGCTGGTAAACACTGTACTTGTGAGTATGATGGTAAACACGCACTGTACTTGTGAGTATGAGCGGTCAGCAAGCACAATGCTGGTAAACACTGTACTTGTGAGTATGAGCGGTCAGCAGGCACAATGATGGTAAACACTGTACTTGTGAGTATGATGGTAAACACGCACTGTACTTGTGAGTATGAGCGGTCAGCAAGCACAATGCTGGTAAACAATGTACTTGTGAGTATGAGCGGTCAGCAAGCACAATACTGGTAAACACTGTACTTGTGAGTATGAGCGGTCAGCAGGCACAATGATGGTAAACACTGTACTTGTGAGTATGAGCGGTCAGCAGGCACAATGATGGTAAACACTGTACCTGTGAGTATGATGGTGTAAACACGCACTGTACTTGTGAGTATGAGCGGTCAGCAGGCACAATGCTGGTAAACAATGTAGTTGTGAGTATGAGCGGTCAGCAAGCACAATACTGGTAAACACTGTACTTGTGAGTATGAGCGGTCAGCAAGCACAATGCTGGTAAACACTGTACTTGTGAGTATGAGCGGTCAGCAAGCACAATGCTGGTAAACACTGTACTTGTGAGTATGAGCGGTCAGCAGGCACAATGATGGTAAACACTGTACTTGTGAGTATGAGCGGTCAGCAGGCACAATGCTGGTAAACACTGTACTTGTGAGTATGAGCGGTCAGCAAGCACAATGCTGGTAAACACTGTACTTGTGAGTATGATGGTAAACACGCACTGTACTTGTGAGTATGAGCGGTCAGCAGGCACAATGCTGGTAAACACTGTAGTTGTGAGTATGAGCGGTCAGCAGGCACAATGCAGGTAAACACTGTACTTGTGAGTATGAGCGGTCAGCAAGCACAATACTGGTAAACACTGTACTTGTGAGTATGAGCGGTCAGCAGGCACAATGCTGGTAAACACTGTAGTTGTGAGTATGAGCGGTCAGCAGGCACAATGCTGGTAAACACTGTACTTGTGAGTATGAGCGGTCAGCAGGCACAATGCTGGTAAACACTGTATGAGCGGTCAGCAGGAGTTGATGTGCCAGCACAGGCTGAGCACTAACATCCAGCACAAAAGGCACATCTGTGTCATGGCAAAAATAACCTTAGAAAATGCCAGCTCCGATTGTTAAGTGAAGTAAAAAGAAAAAAAACTTTCAGCAACCCTTTAATATATAACAATCAGACACTGCTCAGGCTTTAGGGACAATGAGGCATATTAGCAAAATACCTTTAGAGATCAGAGACCACCCAAGTGACAGGCCGCCCCCTTGTTTACACAAAGTATTCATGAGGCTCATTTTATTAGTCCGTCTATTGAGGAACCAAATGCATAAATATGTAACTCATTATGTAATACAATGCTGGGGGTTTCTCTTTTACAGGGGTCTCAACAACATTATAAAAAAATGATAAACAGAATAATTCATTGTATTGAGCATCTCCCTCACCCAGACTACCAGGTTATATGCAGCTGCAACTTCCGGCCTCCCTTGCAAAACCAGTAGAGGAACTCACGAGAGAATAGTGGGGACGACCACTTCATTATTTTTATATTGTTTATTTTAGGTTCTTGTTATATCCTTGATTAAATAAGTCCCATTCAATAAATACAATTAGTGCATATAATATGTATATGGCACAGACAGACATCACACATTCCTAAACAATGGCTATGTATTTGATCAATGTTATACAAATAGCTCAATGGAACATTCTGATGTGCTATATATAAACCATCAGTATGTGCCCAGCCCTACTAAGGATGACAAAGACAGAGACCAGATTAATTATGTGCCACTTAAAGACAATGCAGGGAAACTATAGGACACATCAAGCAAAGTCAGATAATAGGAGAGGAATTCTGTGCCTAGTATGGCGTTTCCTCTGATCTGCCACTTCCCGTTATCAGCCTCTTGTGCACATCCCATATTACACAGACAAATGTCTAACACAGGCTTCACTACATATTCACAATAAGGAAGTGACTGCGCACACCCCTATGATTTTGTTCTTGTTGCCAAATCACAGATTTATCATTTTATATCTCCCTGTGTCTGATCAGTGACAAGGAACACGGTAAGTAAAAATCATGGTCACTGCCACAGCATATTTGTTCAACTATCAACAGAAACTAGAAACAAATTTGCTTATAGCCAGTGTTGGACAATGATGAAAAAAATAGCAAGGTAAAAAAAATCACACAAGTGCCATCAACTTAAAGGGCCATGAAACCCACATTTTTTCTTTCATGATTTAGAAAGAGCATGCAATTTTAAACATCTTTCTAATTTACTTATATTATCTAATTTGTTTTATTCTCTTTATATTCTTTGCTGAAAAGCATATCTAGATATGCTCAGTAGCTGCTGATTGGTTGCTGCACATAGAAGCCTCATGTGATTGGCTCACCATGTGCATTGCTTTTTCTTCAACTAAGGATATATAAAAAATGAAGCAAAATAAATAATAGAAGTAAATTGTAATGTTGTTTAAATTTGTATTCTCTATCTGAATCATGAAAGAAAGATTTGGGGTTTAGTGGCCCTTTAATGGTAGTTTGTTTAAACCTTTGTAGCACAGGTGTTTCTATATTCAGGACTATGATTTAGACTAACATTTCAGAATAGGGGGTGGATTGTTACAGGTTGGTATTTGCTTATTAACAGCAGAATAGTCACACTTTTTAACATCTATTCTGTTTAATTCAGGGTGGTGCCATCTGCACATTTGTTTTTATTTGTAATATTCATGTAGATAAGATTTGTTCTAGTGTATGCTAATTTAAGTGCTGATATCCCTCACTGTGGGGGTTAATTGGCGATTTAACCGCCTGTTTTTCAACTTGATTTAAATTAATAGAACTGTTAAAGGGACAGTCAACTCCAAAATGTTTATTGTTTAAAAAGGTAGATAATCCCTTTATTACCCATGCCCCTGGTTTGCATGACCAACAGTTATATTAATATACTTTTAACCTCTGTGATTACCTTGTATCTAAGCCTCTACAGACTGCCCCCTTATTACAGACTTGTATTTTAGCCAATCAGTGCTGACTAAATAATTCCACAGGAGTGAACACAGTGTTATCAATATGGCACACATGAACTAGCGCTGTCTAGCTGTTCCCCAGTTTTGCATAACCAACAGTTATATTAATACACTTTTAATGATCACATGACTTTTTATTATCTCCCGATTTGCATTTTAGCCAATAAGTGCAGTGTCAGCCACAACCCACGGGTGTGGACACAATGTAATCTATATGGCTCACATGAACTAGCAGTCTCCTGTTGTGAAAAGCTAATAAAAACAGAATTTATGTTTACCTGATAAATTACTTTCTCCAACGGTGTGTCCGGTCCACGGCGTCATCCTTACTTGTGGGATATTCTCTTCCCCAACAGGAAATGGCAAAGAGCCCAGCAAAGCTGGTCACATGATCCCTCCTAGGCTCCGCCTACCCCAGTCATTCGACCGACGTTAAGGAGGAATATTTGCATAGGAGAAACCATATGATACCGTGGTGACTGTAGTTAAAGAAAATAAATCATCAGACCTGATTAAAAAACCAGGGCGGGCCGTGGACCGGACACACCGTTGGAGAAAGTAATTTATCAGGTAAACATAAATTCTGTTTTCTCCAACATAGGTGTGTCCGGTCCACGGCGTCATCCTTACTTGTGGGAACCAATACCAAAGCTTTAGGACACGGATGAAGGGAGGGAGCAAATCAGGTCACCTAAATGGAAGGCACCACGGCTTGCAAAACCTTTCTCCCAAAAAATAGCCTCAGAAGAAGCAAAAGTATCAAACTTGTAAAATTTGGTAAAAGTGTGCAGTGAAGACCAAGTCGCTGCCCTACATATCTGATCAACAGAAGCCTCGTTCTTGAAGGCCCATGTGGAAGCCACAGCCCTAGTGGAATGAGCTGTGATTCTTTCAGGAGGCTGCCGTCCGGCAGTCTCGTAAGCCAATCTGATGATGCTTTTAATCCAAAAAGAGAGAGAGGTAGAAGTTGCTTTTTGACCTCTCCTGTTACCAGAATAAACAACAAACAAGGAAGATGTTTGTCTAAAATCCTTTGTAGCATCTAAATAGAATTTTAGAGCGCGAACAACATCCAAATTGTGCAACAAACGTTCCTTCTTCGAAACTGGTTTCGGACCCAAAGAAGGCACGACTATCTCCTGGTTAATGTTTTTGTTAGAAACAACTTTTGGAAGAAAACCAGGTTTAGTACGTAAAACCACCTTATCTGCATGGAACACCAGATAAGGAGGAGAACACTGCAGAGCAGATAATTCTGAAACTCTTCTAGCGGAAGAAATTGCAGCCAAAAACAAAACTTTCCAAGATAATAACTTAATATCAACGGAATGTAAGGGTTCAAACGGAACCCCCTGAAGAACTGAAAGAACTAAGTTGAGACTCCAAGGAGGAGTCAAAGGTTTGTAAACAGGCTTGATTCTAACCAGAGCCTGAACAAAGGCTTGAACATCTGGCACAGCTGCCAGCTCTTTGTGAAGTAACACAGACAAGGCAGAAATCTGTCCCTTCAAGGAACTTGCAGATAATCCTTTCTCCAATCCTTCTTGAAGAAAGGATAGAATCCTAGGAATCTTTACCTTGTCCCAAGGGAATCCTTTAGATTCACACCAACAGATATATTTTTTCCATATTTTGTGGTAAATTTTTCTAGTTACAGGCTTTCTGGCCTGAACAAGAGTATCAATAACAGAATCTGAGAACCCTCGCTTTGATAAGATCAAGCGTTCAATCTCCAAGCAGTCAGCTGGAGTAGGACCAGATTCGGATGTTCGAACGGACCTTGAACAAGAAGGTCTCGTCTCAAAGGTAGCTTCCATGGTGAAGCCGATGACATATTCACCAGATCTGCCTACCAAGTCCTGCGTGGTTACGCAGGAGCTATCAAGATCACCTACGCCCTCTCCTGATTGATCCTGGCTACCAGCCTGGGGATGAGAGGAAACGGCGGGAATACATAAGCTAGGTTGAAGGTCCAAGGTGCTACTAGTGCATCTACTAGAGTCGCCTTGGGATCCCTGGATCTGGACCCGTAGCAAGGAACCTTGAAGTTCTGACGAGAGGCCATCAGATCCATGTCTGGAATGCCCCACAGTTGAGTGATATGGGCAAAGATTTCCGGATGGAGTTCCCACACCCCCGGATGCAATGTCTGACGAATCAGAAAATCCGCTTCCCAAGTTTCCACTCCTGGGATGTGGATTGCAGACAGGTGGCAGGAGCGAGTCTCCGCCCATTGAATGATTTTGGTCACTTCTTCCATCGCCAGGGAACTCCTTGTTCCCCCCTGATGGTTGATGTACGCAACAGTCGTCATGTTGTCTGATTGAAACCGTATGAACTTGGCCCTCGCTAGCTGAGGCCAAGCCTTGAGAGCATTGAATATCGCTCTCAGTTCCAGAATATTTATCGGTAGAAGAGATTCTTCCCGAGACCAAAGACCCTGAGCTTTCAGGGATCCCCAGACCGCGCCCCAGCCCATCAGACTGGCGTCGGTCGTGACAATGACCCACTCTGGTCTGCGGGAGGTCACCCCTAGCGACAGGTTGTCCAGGGACAGCCACCAACGGAGTGAGTCTCTGGTCCTCTGATTTACTTGTATCTTCGGAGACAAGTCTGTATAGTCCCCATTCCACTGACTGAGCATACACAATTGAAATGGTCTTAGATGAATGCGCGCAAAAGGAACTATGTCCATTGCCGCTACCATCAAACCTATCACTTCCATGCACTGTGCTATGGAAGGAAGAGGAACGGAAGGAAGTATCCGACAAGAGTTTAGAAGTTTTGTTTTTCTGGTCTCTGTCAGAAAAATCCTCATTTCTAAGGAGTCTATTATTGTTCCCAAGAAGGGAACTCTTGTCGACGGAGATAGAGAACTCTTTTCCACGTTCACTTACCATCCGTGAGATCTGAGAAAGGCCAGGACTATGTCCGTGTGAGCCTTTGCTTGAGGAAGGGACGACGCTTGAATCAGAATGTCGTCCAAGTAAGGTACTACAGCAATGCCCCTTGGTCTTAGCACCGCCAGAAGGGACCCTAGTACCTTTGTGAAAATCCTTGGAACAGTGGCTAATCCGAAAGGAAGCGCCACGAACTGGTAATGCTTGTCCAGGAATGCGAACCTTAGGAACCGATGATGTTCCTTGTGGACAGGAATATGTAGATACGCATCCTTTAAATCCACCGTGGTCAAGAATTGACCTTTCTGGATGGAAGGATTGTTCGAATGGTTTCCATTTTGGACGATGGAACCTTGAGAAACTTGTTTAGGATCTTGAGATCTAAGATTGGTCTGAACGTTCCCTCTTTTTTGGGAACTACGAACAGATTGGAGTAGAACCCCATCCCTCGTTCTTTTAATGGAACAGGATGAATCACTTCCAGAAGATAACCTTGGAAGACTATTTCTAGCGCCCAAGGATCCAGAACATCTCTTGCCCAAGCCTGAGTGAAGAGAGAGAGTCTGCCCCCCACCAAATCCGGTCCCGGATCGGGGGCCCGCATCTCATGCTGTCTTGGGAGCAGTGGCAGGTTTCTTGGCCTGCTTTCCTTTGTTCCAGCCTTGCCTTGGTCTCCAGGCTGGATTGGCTTGAGAAGTATTACCCTCCTGCTTAGAGGACGTAGCACTTGGGGCTGGTCCGTTTCTGCGAAAGGGACGAAAATTAGGTTTATTTTTGGCCTTGAAAGACCTATTCTGAGGAAGGGCGTGGCCCTTGCCCCCAGTGATATCAAAGATAAACTCTTTCAAGTCAGGGCCAAACAGTGTTTTCCCCTTGAAAGGAATGTCAAACAATTTGTTCTTGGAAGACGCATCCGCTGACCAAGATTTTAACCAAAGCGCTCTGCGCGCCACAATAGCAAACCCAGAATTTTTCGCCGCTAACCTAGCCAATTGCAAGGTGGCGTCTAGGGTGAAAGAATTAGCCAATTTAAGAGCACGAATTCTGTCCATAATCTCCTCATAAGAAGAAGAATTACTAATAATCGCCTTTTCTAGCTCATCGCACCAGAAACACGCGGCTGTAGTGACAGGGACAATGCATGCAATTGGTTGTAGAAGGTAACCTTGCTGAACAAACATCTTTTTTAGCAAACCTTCTAATTTTTTATCCATAGGATCTTGGAAAGCACAACTATCTTCTATGGGTATAGTGGTGCGCTTGTTTAGAGTAGAAACCGCCCCCTCGACCTTGGGGACTGTCTGCCATAAGTCCTTTCTGGGGTCGACTATAGGAAACAATTTTTTAAATATGGGGGGAGGTACGAAAGGTACACCGGGCCTGTCCCATTCTTTATTAACAATGTACGCCACCCGCTTGAGTATAGGAAAAGCTTCGGGGGGCCCCGGGGCCTCTAGGAACTTGTCCATTTTACATAGTGTTTCTGGAATGACCAGATAATCACAATCATCCAAATTGGATAACACCTCCTTAAGCAGAGCGCGGAGATGTTCCAACTTAAATTTAAAAGTAATCACATCAGGTTCAGCTTGTTGAGAAATTTTTCCTGAATCTGAAATTTCTCCCTCAGACAAAACCTCCCTGGCCCCCTCAGACTGGTGTAGGGGCCCTTCAGAAACAATATCATCAGCGGCCTCATGCTCTTCAGTATTTTCTAAAACAGAGCAGTCGCGCTTTCGCTGACAAGTGGGCATATTGGCTAAAATGTTTTTGATAGAATTATCCATTACAGCCGTTAATTGTTGCATAGTAAGGAGTATTGGCGCGCTAGATGTACTAGGGGCCTCCTGTATGGGCAAAACTGGTGTAGACGAAGGAGGGGATGATGCAGTACCATGCTTACTCCCCTCACTTGAGGAATCATCTTGGGCATCATTTTTACTAAATTTATTATGACATAAATCACATCTATTTAAATGAGAAGGAACCTTGGCTTCCCCACAGTCAGAACACAATCTATCTGGTAGTTCAGACATGTTAAACAGGCATAAACTTGATAACAAAGCACAAAAACATAATTTATGCTTACCTGATAAATTCCTTTCTTCTGTTGTGTGATCAGTCCACGGGTCATCATTACTTCTGGGATATAACTCCTCCCCAACAGGAAATGCAAGAGGATTCACCCAGCAGAGCTGATATAGCTCCTCCCCTCTACGTCAGTCCCAGTCATTCGACCAAGAATCAACGAGAAAGGAGTAACCAAGGGTGAAGTGGTGACTGGAGTATAATTTAAAAGATATTTACCTGCCTTAAAAACAGGGCGGGCCGTGGACTGATCACACAACAGAAGAAAGGAATTTATCAGGTAAGCATAAATTATGTTTTCTTCTGTTATGTGTGATCAGTCCACGGGTCATCATTACTTCTGGGATACCAATACCAAAGCAAAAGTACACGGATGACGGGAGGGATAGGCAGGCTCATTATACAGAAGGAACCACTGCCTGAAGAACCTTTCTCCCAAAAATAGCCTCCGAAGAAGCAAAAGTGTCAAATTTGTAAAATTTGGAAAAAGTATGAAGCGAAGACCAAGTTGCAGCCTTGCAAATCTGTTCAACAGAGGCCTCATTCTTAAAGGCCCAAGTGGAAGCCACAGCTCTAGTGGAATGAGCTGTAATTCTTTCAGGAGGCTGCTGTCCAGCAGTCTCATAGGCTAAACGTATTATGTTACGAAGCCAAAAAGAGAGAGAGGTAGCAGAAGCTTTTTGACCTCTCCTCTGTCCAGAATAAACGACAAACAGGGAAGAAGTTTGACGAAACTCTTTAGTTGCCTGCAAGTAGAACTTGAGGGCACGAACTACATCCAGATTGTGTAGAAGACGTTCCTTCTTTGAAGAAGGATTTGGACACAAGGATGGAACAACAATCTCTTGATTGATATTCCTGTTAGTAACTACCTTAGGTAAGAACCCAGGTTTAGTACGCAGAACTACCTTGTCTGAGTGAAAAATCAGATAAGGAGAATCACAATGTAATGCTGATAACTCAGAGACTCTTCGAGCCGAGGAAATAGCCATTAAAAACAGAACTTTCCAAGATAACAATTTTATATCAATGGAATGAAGGGGTTCAAACGGAACCCCCTGTAAAACGTTAAGAACTAAGTTTAAACTCCATGGTGGAGCAACAGCTTTAAACACAGGCTTGATCCTAGCTAAAGCCTGACAAAAGGCCTGGACGTCTGGATTTTCTGACAGACGCCTGTGTAACAAGATGGACAGAGCTGAAATCTGTCCCTTTAATGAACTAGCCGATAAACCCTTTTCTAAGCCCTCTTGTAGAAAAGACAAGATCCTAAAGATCCTAACCTTACTCCAGGAGTAACGTTTGGATTCACACCAGTATAGGTATTTACGCCATATTTTATGGTAAATCTTTCTGGTAACAGGCTTCCTAGCCTGTATCAGGGTATCAATAACCGACTCAGAAAAACCACGTTTTGATAAAATCAAGCGTTCAATTTCCAAGCAGTCAGTTTCAGAGAAGTTAGATTTTGATGTTTGAACGGACCCTGTATCAGAAGGTCCTGTCTTAGAGGTAGAGACCAAGGTGGACAGGATGACATGTCCACTAGATCTGCATACCAAGTCCTGCGTGGCCATGCAGGTGCTATTAGAATCACTGATGCTCTCTCCTGTTTGATTTTGGCAATCAATCGAGGAAGCAGCGGGAAGGGTGGAAACACATAAGCCATCCCGAAGTTCCAAGGTGCTGTCAAGGCATCTATCAGAACCGCACCCGGATCCCTGGATCTGGACCCGTAGTGAGGAAGTTTGGCGTTCTGGCGAGACGCCATGAGATCTATCTCTGGTTTGCCCCAACGTCGAAGTATTTGGGCAAAGACCTCCGGATGAAGTTCCCACTCCCCCGGATGAAAAGTCTGGCGACTCAAGAAATCCGCCTCCCAGTTCTCCACTCCCGGGATGTGGATTGCTGACAGGTGGCAAGAGTGAGACTCTGCCCATCGAATTATCTTTGATACTTCCATCATTGCTAGGGAGCTCTTTGTCCCTCCCTGATGGTTGATGTAAGCTACAGTCGTGATATTGTCCGACTGAAACCTGATGAACCCCCGAGTCGTTAATTGGGGCCAAGCCAGAAGGGCATTGAGAACTGCTCTCAATTCCAGAATGTTTATTGGAAGGAGACTCTCCTCCTGATTCCATAATCCCTGAGCCTTCAGAGAATTCCAGACAGCGCCCCAACCTAGTAGGCTGGCGTCTGTTGTTACAATTGTCCAGTCTGGCCTGCTGAATGGCATCCCCCTGGACAGGTGTGGCCGATGAAGCCACCATAGAAGAGAATTTCTGGTCTCTTGATTCAGATTCAGAGTAGGGGACAAATCTGAGTAATCCCCATTCCACTGACTTAGCATGCATAATTGCAGCGGTCTGAGGTGTAGGCGTGCAAAAGGTACTATGTCCATTGCCGCTACCATTAAGCCGATCACCTCCATGCATTGAGCTACTGACGGGTGTTGAATGGAATGAAGGACACGGCATGCATCTTGAAGTTTTTTTAATCTGTCCTCTGTCAGGTAAATCTTCATTTCTACAGAATCTATAAGAGTTCCCAAGAATGGAACTCTTGTGAGAGGAAAAAGAGAACTCTTCTTTTCGTTCACTTTCCATCCATGCGACCTTAGAAATGCCAGAACTAACTCTGTATGAGACTTGGCAGTTTGAAAGCTTGAAGCCTGTATTAGAATGTCGTCTAGATACGGAGCTACCGAAATCCCTCGCGGTCTTAGTACCGCCAGGAGGGCACCTAGAATCTTTGTGAAGATTCTTGGGGCCGTAGCCAATCCGAATGGAAGAGCTACAAACTGGTAGTGCCTGTCTAGGAAGGCAAACCGTAGATACCGGTGATGATCTTTGTGGATCGGTATGTGAAGGTAAGCATCTTTTAAATCTACTGTGGTCATGTACTGACCCTTTTGGATCATGGGCAAGATTGTCCGAATAGTTTCCATTTTGAACGATGGAACTCTTAGGAATTTGTTTAGAATCTTTAAATCTAAGATTGGTCTGAAGGTTCCCTCTTTTTTGGGAACCACAAACAGGTTTGAGTAGAACCCTTGTCCTTGTTCCGACCGCGGAACCGGATGGATCACTCCCATTAATAACAGATCTTGTACACAGCGTAGAAACGCTTCCTTCTTTATCTGGTTTGTTGACAATCTTGACAGATGAAATCTCCCTCTTGGTGGAGATAATTTGAAGTCTAGAAGGTATCCCTGAGATATGATCTCTAGCGCCCAGGGATCCTGAACATCTCTTGCCCAGGCCTGGGCGAAGAGAGAAAGTCTGCCCCCCACTAGATCCGGTCCCGGATCGGGGGCTCTCGGTTCATGCTGTCTTTGGGGCAGCAGCAGGTTTCCTGGCCTGTTTGCCCTTGTTCCAGGACTGGTTGGGCTTCCAGCCTTGCCTGTAACGAGCAACAGCTCCTTCCTGTTTTGGTGCAGTGGAGGTTGATGCTGCTCCTGTTTTGAAATTCCGAAAGGGACGAAAATTAGACTGTCTAGCCTTAGCTTTGGCTTTGTCTTGAGGTAGGGCGTGGCCCTTACCTCCTGTAATGTCAGCGATAATTTCTTTCAAACCGGGCCCAAATAAGGACTGCCCCTTGAAAGGTATATTAAGTAATTTGGACTTAGAAGTAACATCAGCTGACCAGGATTTTAGCCACAGTGCCCTACGTGCCTGTATGGCGAATCCTGAGTTCTTAGCCGTAAGTTTGGTTAAATGTACTACGGCCTCCGAAATGAATGAATTAGCTAGTTTAAGGACTCTAAGCCTGTCCATAATGTCGTCTAGTGTATATGAACTAAGGTTCTCTTCCAGAGACTCAATCCAAAATGCTGCCGCAGCCGTAATCGGCGCGATACATGCAAGGGGTTGCAAAATAAAACCTTGTTGAACAAACATTTTCTTAAGGTAACCCTCCAATTTTTTATCCATTGGATCTGAAAAGGCACAGCTATCCTCCACCGGGATAGTGGTACGCTTAGCTAGAGTAGAAACTGCTCCCTCCACCTTAGGGACCGTTTGCCATAAGTCCCGAGTGGTGGCGTCTATTGGAAACATTTTTCTAAATATTGGAGGGGGTGAGAACGGCACACCGGGTCTATCCCACTCCTTAGTAACAATTTCAG
The DNA here is from genome assembly GCF_027579735.1 of Bombina bombina. Classification (NCBI taxonomy): domain Eukaryota; kingdom Metazoa; phylum Chordata; class Amphibia; order Anura; family Bombinatoridae; genus Bombina; species Bombina bombina. Next base: position 1,570,061,962 of record NC_069499.1, on the reverse strand, counting down.
TTAATCTCTTAGGTATAGGAAAAACGTCAGTACTCGCCGGTACCGCAAAGTATTTATCCAACCTACATAGTTTCTCTGGTATTGCAACGGTGTTACAATCATTGAGAGCTGCTAAGACCTCCCCTAGTAATACACGGAGGTTCTCCAATTTAAATTTAAAATTTGAAATATCTGAATCCAATCTGTTTGGATCAGAACCGTCACCCACAGAATGAAGCTCTCCGTCCTCATGCTCTGCAAGCTGTGACGCAGTATCCGACATGGCCCTAGTATTGTCAGCGCACTCTGTTCTCACCCCAGAGTGATCACGCTTGCCTCTTAGCTCAGGTAATTTAGACAAAACTTCAGTCATAACAGTAGCCATATCTTGTAATGTTATCTGCAATGGCCGCCCAGATGTACTAGGCGCCATAATATCACGCACCTCCCGGGCGGGAGATGCAGGTACTGCCGCGTGAGGCGAGTTAGTCGGCATAACTCTCCCCTCGCAGATTGGTGAAATTTGTTCACATTGTACAGATTGACTTTTATTTAAAGTAGCATCAATACAGTTAGTACATAAATTTCTATTGGGCTCCACCTTGGCATTGGAACAAATGACACAGATATCCTCTGAGTCAGACATGTTTAACACACTAGCAATAACTTGCAACCTGGTTATAATCTTTTTTAGCAAAAACGTACTGTGCCTCAAAGAGGTACTTAAACGATTAAATGATTAAATGACAGTTGAGATAAAAAACTGAGAACAGTTATAGCATCAACTTTAAAACAACACAACTTTTAGCAAAGGTTTTGTTCCCATTAGTAAGATAACATAACTAAATTTGACATAAAAATTATTGAGTAACGTCTTTATCCACAGTCAATATAAAAAATTCTCACAGCTCTGCTGAGAGAATGTACCTCCCTTCAAGAAGTTTGAAGACCCCTGAGATCTGTCAGAGATGAACCGGATCATGCAGGAAAAATAATAGCTGACTGGAAATTGATGCGTAGCAAAGAGCGCCAAAAACGGCCCCTCCCTCTCACACACAGCAGTGAAGAGAAACGAAACTGTCACAATTCAAAATAAACTACTGCCAAGTGGAAAATAAAGCCCAAACATTTATTTACTCAGTACCTCAGCAGTGTAAACGATTCTACATTCCAGCAAAAACGTTTAACATGATATAATACTTATTAAAAAGATTAGTGACCTTTAACAAAGTAGTTCCGGTGAAGTACCATTCCCAGAATACTGAAGTGTATACATACATGTCATTATAACGGTATAGCAGGATTTTCTCATCAATTCCATTCAGAAAATAAAAACTGCTACATACCTCAATGCAGATTCATCTGCCCCTGTCCCCTGATCTGAAGCTTTTACCTCCCTCAGATGGCCGAGAACAGCAATATGATCTTAACTACTCCGGTTAAAATCATAGTAAAAAACTCTGGTAGATTCTTCCTCAACGTCTGCCAGAGAAGTAATAACACGCTCCGGTGCTATTATAAAATAACAAACTTTTGATTGAAGTCATAAAAACTAAGTATAATCACCATAGTCCTCTCACACATCCTATCTAGTCGTTGGGTGCAAGAGAATGACTGGGACTGACGTAGAGGGGAGGAGCTATATCAGCTCTGCTGGGTGAATCCTCTTGCATTTCCTGTTGGGGAGGAGTTATATCCCAGAAGTAATGATGACCCGTGGACTGATCACACATAACAGAAGAAAAACATTTTAAAATAAAACCGTTACTGTCACTTTAAATTTTAAACTGAACACACTTTATTACTGCAATTGCGAAAAAGTATGAAGGAATTGTTCAAAATTCACCAAAATTTCACCACAGTGTCTTAAAGCCTTAAAAGTATTGCACACCAAATTTGGAAGCTTTAACCCTTAAAATAACGGAACCGGAGCCGTTTTTATATTTAACCCCTTTACAGTCCCTGGAATCTGCTTTGCTGAGACCCAACCAAGCCCAAAGGGGAATACGATACCAAATAATGCCTTCAGAAAGACTTTTCTATGTATCAGAGCTCCACACACATGCAGCTGCATGTCATGCTGTTCTCAAAAACAAGTGCGCCATACCGGCGCGAAAATGAGGCTCTGACTATGATTAGGGAAAGCCCCAATAGAATAAAGTGTCTAAAACAGTGCCTGCCGATATTATTTTACAAAAAATACCCAGATTAAATGATTCCTCAAGGCTAAATATGTGTAAATATGATCGATTTAGCCCAGAAAATGTCTACAGTCTTAATAAGCCCTTGTGAAGCCCTTATTTACTGTGTGAATAAAAATGGCTTACCGGATCCCATAGGGAAAATGACAGCTTCCAGCATTACATCGTCTTGTTAGAATGTGTCATACCTCAAGCAGCAAAAGACTGCTCACTGTTCCCCCAACTGAAGTTAATTCCTCTCAACAGTCCTGTGTGGAACAGCCATGGATTTTAGTAACGGTTGCTAAAATCATTTTCCTCATACAAACAGAAATCTTCATCTCTTTTCTGTTTCAGAGTAAATAGTACATACCAGCACTATTTTAAAATAACAAACTCTTGATTGAATAATAAAAACTACAGTTAAACACTAAAAAACTCTAAGCCATCTCCGTGGAGATGTTGCCTGTACAACGGCAAAGAGAATGACTGGGGTAGGCGGAGCCTAGGAGGGATCATGTGACCAGCTTTGCTGGGCTCTTTGCCATTTCCTGTTGGGGAAGAGAATATCCCACAAGTAAGGATGACGCCGTGGACCGGACACACCTATGTTGGAGAAAAAAGCATGTGATAAGAGGCTGTCTGTAGTGACTTAGAAACAGGCAGAGGTTTAAATGTTATAAAGTATATTAATATAACAATGTTGGTTGTGCAAAGCTGAGGAATGGGTAGTAAAGGCGTTAGCTATCTTTTTAAACAATGACAATGTTGGTGTAGACTGTCCCTTTAACCTCGTATAGGCTAATAGCATTATATTACCTTGGTATTCTGTGGTTGCACATAATCGCTTGGTACTATAACATTAATTAGTAATAGTTGCACCAGAGATGCTGTATTGTGTGTGCTGTAAGTATTCGCCAATTACATGATGTAAATAATTTCTAAATCATCAGATCCAATACTGGGCTTTTACCGATTCCCCCTTCCCATATCACTATTGTCACATTGTGTCACCTCACCCGGTCCTCTGCTTTACCCTCTAGCTCCAAATCGTGCAGCTTCCATATGGGGCAAATTGCCCACACAAGACACAATAACAGTTAGCACGTCCCATCTTGTCTACTGCAACTCTCTTCTAGTCGTACACAAGAGGCAGGAAGAATACTGAGGAGCTACACGCGGGAGGGTTTATATAAATAGAAGTAAATTAGCGGAAGTACAATTCCAGCAGCCATGGGTAGCTGTATTTGTCAATTTATGCTGTGTACCGAATTAAAGAATTATTAGTTAAAGGGACATGAAACCCAAAAAACGTCTCATGATTCAGATTTTTCTTCACTCTCTTTTTATGTATCTTTTGTTGAAAAGCAGGGATGTATGCTTAGGAGCCCTATATGGCAGTAGTTTTGCAAGAGCACTAGATGGCAGATGTCATGTAGTGCTCCAGATGCTACCTGGGTATCTCTTCAGCACAGAATATCATGGGAACTAAGCACATTGTATAATAGAAGTAAATTTAAAACATTTTAAAATGGTCAGTTCTGTCTGAATCACAGAAGAACAAGTTTTGGGGTTCATATCCCTTTAAGTGTTTTAAAGGGACACTGTACCAGAAGAAAACAGATTATGCATAGGAGAGCGCGACAAACAGCTCAATATATTTTTACAAGAAGTTAAAATGGTTTTCTTTAAACTGAAGATTGCTGCATCTGTAGGGATTTGTGCCAACACCTGCACTGCAAGAAAACCATCGCTTTAGCAATACAATTTGATTATGCACTATGGGATGCAACAATAAAATGATGTTCCTGCACTCCAACAGAAAATACTAATTATTCTATTATACACACATTATGCTTATTTGCTATTGGTTCCTGTTGGAGATCTGACACTCCTGAGGTACTGGCGGGTGTAATGCTCGCTAATGACAAAACACAGGCTGCTCGTACAGCGCTACCGCTTCACCATCACGGGCAGCTATACCGGACCCTCTGCATATACACAAAATGTGCTTACACATATGCTCATCTGACTGCTGCCTACAAGTACTAGGGGCTAATTCTAGTAAAGTATGCTCGCTAATGTCTAAACACAGGCTGCTCGTACAGCGCTACCACTTCACCATCACGGTCAGCTATACCGGACCCTCTGCATATACATAAAATGTGCTTACACATATGCTCATCTGACTGCTGCCTACAAGTACTAGGGGCTAATTCTAGTAAAGTATGCTCGCTAATGTATATACACAGGCTGCTCGTACAGTGCTACCGCTTCACCATCACGGTCAGCTATACCGGACCCTCTGCATATACATAAAATGTGCTTACACATATGCTCATCTGACTGCTGCCTACAAGTACTAGGGGCTAAATATTAACCACCTCATGCTTAGATTTAAACAAGAATAACAAATAAAATAGAGAAGTTTAAGCATTTTAGTGCCGCAGCTAGAATACAAAACAAACAGTCTAATGTGTATAACACTCGCTATCACTTTCTATAGCAGAGCTAAATGTGAGGCGGTCATCTCTATATACGCTGAAAGGTGTAATCGTGTCTAGGATCGGCTTTTGCTTGTTAGAGCTGCTAGACCAGCTTCACCCTGTATTAGTCAGACGACATTTTGCAAGGAATGTAAATATGCGGCCGGAACGAGGAGCTTGTAAAAACAGCAGTGCTCACAAAGGGGACAATATATAGTGGTTTTCATTGTGTTGAAATTTGCAGGGAAATAAAAGGATGGGAAGAGATCTATAGCTAGTGGGCGTCAGTAAAACAATAAATGTACTACATATGACAACAAGGTGTGAGTTATATTCTCTCTCTCTAAAGAGGGTGGCGCACTTTAGGCACTGCCTGCTGGCTCATGTACAAAGGCAATAAAAAAACAGAACCTAAAACCAGTTACAAAAGATATGTCCTGAATAAGGGAGGCCAATGTGACACTAGCCAGAGATGTGTATTTAATACAAACAAATTAAGTATGTGCCTCTTTAGAACGTAACCCTTCACTAGCCATAACTAAACCCTAACCCTTTTTTTGTTGCCAGATCAGCCGATTTGCCGCAGAGGGCAGCACCCCATGCAGTTAGTAAAGAGAGAGGGGTTAATACACTTGTCACCCACAGCTCAGCACCCGCATGCAGCCTTATTACTAAATGTAAGTTACCCATAAACAACGTTGGGAAAATGACCTTTTCCTGCCTAGTAAGGGGAAAAAAGGACACGTTATTCCGGCACTCGTAGGAAACTAAACATGAAGTCATTAAAATGGCTACTTACCTGCTCCATAATAGTGTGTAACTTCTTCAGATTTACAGGGTTTATTACATTCAACATACACAGAAGGGTAAAAGCCAAAGGACATATGGAGAATAAAAAACAGAGGATCTGAGCCTGTGACTAGCGAGCATTTGGTACTTACCCCTTATCGAAGAACGATGTGTGCCCTTGATGTGAGTACTTTATGCTACTGTTGTTCAGTATAGTGCCGTTATTCAGGTTTGATGGGACGTAGGATTTTCTTAAGGCCTGGTCCTTAGCAAAGTTCCTGCAAGCCACTAGTTTAGATTCTAAGGCCTGAGAGGGAGAATGACAAGGAAGGACATGGAATTGTGAGATCTACTAGTAGAGGGCAGACACAATCTATAGACTTACAAGAGGCTGTAACAGAAAATATTAGTAAAACAAATATATTGTAAATTTGTATTAGCTATTTTGATCCATTTTTCCTAAATTTAAGTCCAGACTTTCTGGGAGTTGTAAAAAAACTACAGCTTTTATATTTAAATTACTGGAAAGTGCATTGTAAAGAATTTCATGACGTATAATGAAACATTTTATGGGGATAACATTTTTGAGTTGAATGTTTCTTTAAGATTAATTAAAGAGAAGGGAACTCATTTTAAGTACCCTGCATTAAAAGAAGAGGAAGATCATCATTCCTTAGTGTAATTACACAACCATAAAATGACCACTGATTGCAATAAGAGCTCTGTTAGTTGCTTCTCTGGAGAGCACCTGTTTGTCTACTAAATCTAGAGCTGTTATTCTGTGAGGTTATTGGTATTTTATACACTTGCTTAAACTTCTCACTCACAGTGGCTATTTTATGTAGATCAAGGGACTTTTACATAATTACTTTCTACTTTGTGTTTCTCTATTCCTTACTAACCTCTGTGAGTGGTAACAGATCATTAGGCATTTATGGTAATACAAAAACTGTACTGAACTGTTTAGACACACAGCCACACTTATTATAAGCAGATCCTGGAATAGTAACAGACTAAAAGAGATGTTAATTCGGGAAGAAATTGTCCTCCAAACCATTCTGTAAAAATGATGAAAAATGTTGAAATATTACCCTTTCAACATTTATATTATCATTATTATGTATTATTGAGGAATTGCTGAGTTCCTGAATTCCAGGCACATGTACTGCACATTATATTTTATTGTATTTGGTTAAAGGGACAGTCTACACCATAGTCATCTTAAAGTCTTACCTTAGATTAAGCTGCAAAAAGCCTCCTGCAAACCTTTCTATATCATGCAGCAGGAACGGTAAAACCACTTTACAATGGATGCCAAGCTGTGCCCAATCTGGGAGGCAAACAGCATCCAATTACAAAAGGCTCACTAGTTGGATTCAGCAGACTGTCAATGGTATTCAGCAGAGGGCCTAGATGCAGCCCATATCTTGATGTCATCAGTGGGCGGAGCTTGGCAGCTATTTCAGTGGCCAGAAACAATATTCCTTTTAAAATAACTTTTTTACAGTTACTGATGCACGATATAGAAATGGTGCAGGATGCCATTTGCAGCTTAATCTAATGTAAGACTAAGATGACTAAAGTGTAGACTGTCTCTTTAAGATATTATTTAACTGTTTTAACACTTTAGCTTAAAAGAACACAGACACAGCTAATTTAGCTGATAATTAATAACTCCCATGGTGCTCTCGGTGATGCACTAAAGACAAAGAATCTATTTTTCAAGCACAGAACCCTCCAACTTATGTTTTTATTTGCAATCAATAGTACTGTATTGTTCCTATTATCAACCATTGGGGCAGCTGATGCTGGATGTTTAATTACGTATTATAAATATGTAATATTTACAGTTCAGCCGATACCTGAACAATCCGTCTACAGACACTGTGGGTCTGAAAACGATTAACAATGTGACATAACGGGCGAAGGTTCTTTCAAGTCTTGAAAGCATAATCCTTTAGTGATTTAATTTGAATGGCACAAGTTATAAAGAAATACAGAATGTAGTGGCCCAATATTAGAAATGTTCCATACGGCTTTTTTGTGTCACTTTAAGTGCAGCTTCCAAGTAACGTTGTAACAACCAGGAACCGTAACAAAATGGTGATGTAGGGTATGAAAGAAATACACATCGCTATAAATGAGATTGCTCAGATGCACTATATAGAGGGGTACTTACACCAACTTTTTTTAGCAGGTCCCCCACAATGTTAAGTGCTGATATCCTGGCGGACGGTGTGAGGGGTGTGGTACCAAAACCGTTGGGAATCCCTAGAGAAGAACAAGACAAAGATTTACCCAGCTTTATTAACATTTAATACAAAAATACAGATTCCACTAGTGCTCTCGTAGCTTTACACCATCTCACAAAGGGAAAATTATCCATCTTTCTAATTCTGTTTTTATATATTTGTTTTAATCTTTGTGTTTATTAAGCAGCAAAAGATTTCTGACTCTGATTTCCCAGCTGCTGCCACCTACTGTATTAAGGGAAGGGGTGGGGGGGGGGGAAATCACACATAAGTGTGCGCTCTCTGCAATGTATTCTACAGATCTTACGCAGCATCTCATAGCTGTAAGATCGCTTCTGTCGATTTTTTTTTTTAAAAAAAGCTTCACTCCTGGGACAGGAGGCAGAAAAAAGATGAGTGACTTTAACAGGTAATGTTTGGATTTTCAGACACTTTCTTAAACCGCCACCAACTGTAATTCAAATTGTCAAATGCACGGAATCTTTTTGTCCCATTAAAGAACACAACGTCATTAATAAGAACGAGCACAAGTTACAAAGCAGACAGCAGTAAATCTGCTATAGACAAAAGCTCAGCCTGGACCCATATAAAGAATGTAGAGAAGGAGCCAATCCTGCTAACGTTTTACTTGTGGCTCTCGGGGTCTTGGATTGCTTTGTACAAAGCTAAACATAACTACTCCATTAATATTTTGGCTGCCAGCCCTAGCTCACTCTAATGCGGCATCTAAGCAGCTGTTACGCACTATCCTGCATGCAGGCATCACACCAACCTTTAGGAGAGGTAAAGCCGTTTTCTGAAATTTTGCCCACAGGTGTGGCAGGTAGTGAGAGAGATGCTTGAACCGCAGAATCCATCTTCTCACAGTCCAAGGTGGGGGAGCTGGGTGCAGACTTCCTCGTTCCATCTGTCTGTCTTTCTCGTACGGCTAATTCTTGTCGCAAGTCTTAAGAAAAACACAAATAACTTGTATGAGCGTACATCTAAAAGGAAATACATATCAAATCTACCTATATCTTTTAAAAATGCTTCACTGTAAAAGTCATACATGTGCTGCACATAAGCGGCCTTGACAGACCTGCAGGGATGGTGAAAATGATATAAAATACCTTTTTCCTGCAAAGGGAGGAAAAACCACCACCACTAAATACCAAGTATCACCCCAAGTGACTGGCTCTACTAACGTACATGCACTCTGCTCAGATAACGCAGGAGCGGTCAGCATTTTACACAAAATCCTTCAGTCTGCTAATGGCAAAACTGACAGAATTATAAACTAGGCAGGTGTCTGGGCGTATTCGAAGAGAATTAAAGCCATATTATATAAAAACAATATTTATAAAATAAACAGTAAGAAATAAAATAGTTATTCTAACTACAATTTTTTTCCTGCAATGTATCCAACACATTTTGCCCCCACACCAGAGGGCAGCACAGATAGTCAGATGCCTACCACCCCCTAGAGTGCAATTAGAGCACACTTTTTTATTATTATACTTTATTTATAAAGCGCCAACATATTCCCCAGCGCTATCCATGGGCACAATTCATTTAAATAAAATAAAACTTGCATTATAGCCTGTGCCCTTTATAGAAGGGATGAAAAATACTTATAAGCTGCTTTAAAATAGTATCTCTTATGGAGGGAATAAAGGGACAGAAAATCCCTCCGTTGTATAAATCATAAATAGCAAAACACAAGCATAAAAAACACATAATTGTACATTTTCCCACATTCCCTCTTCTCTCCCAGCTGATCTATTTATAGTGATATCCCATATGCATCAGTAAGGGTGTACCATAAGTGCACGAGTCAGGAAATAACAGATGAGCGTATATATATTTAGAAACAAGCATGTGATATGATTGTGTAGCACACCCAGAGGCGTGAGCAGGGAAACTGATGTATGATTAATTGCTGGGTCACGAAATCTCACCTCTCGCTTCATCCTTTAATCTCTGCACAGAAACCAATAACGACTCCTTTTCATCCAGCTCACTCTCTAGGAAGGCATTCCTCTCAATTGCCTGATTCAACCTTTGTTCAAAGTCTTCCAGGGACACTATTGTTGCTCTAAAAAAGAAGATGATAAACATTAAAGGGACATTCCGGGCAAAATTTAAATGTACATAGATGAATTACATCTTTAAATAGAAATATATTTGCAAAATACATGTATTGGCAAAAATGCTTCTAGTAAAAGTTACTAGTAACATTTTCCCTGCACGTGCATGTGAAGCATAGCTAGATATTCTCAGTGCACAAGCATTTAAAATATTACAGCTGCTCAGAACTCCAGTGGGGACTGTATCATGTCAGCAATTAACAAATTGAGTCATTACCAGATGGTACAAGCACCTTAGGGCTCACTGTGCAAGTATTGTGTTTAAAATGCTGGTGCACGGTGCAAACTTAAATACACCTTTGAAACAGCTAAATATATATTACAAAAATGCAAGCAGAAAAAAAAGAAATCTTACATGTAGGTTAGAAGTTGTACAGAAGACGTACACCTGGCTCACATGCGCTAAAATATTACAACTAATAAATGACATTTGTTACAAATGCTGAATATGATCGCAGGTAGCAGCATTTAACTATTTGTGGTGCCAAAGTTACTAGTGCGCAAATCCAAATCTGTGTGTTGTATTTTGATACTAATAAAGTTGTTGTCAAGAAGAGCAAAATGCTGCCCATACCTAATAAACGCTGACATCCAGCTACTTTCTTGCCTGCATGTATTTATCATGATTGCAAGTAGAGTGCTCCTGCAATGCTGCATCAGGCGGCACAAGAGCTTTCTTGTACAATGATAGCCCCTATTCTAACAAATAATAAAATGTACTCTAATAATTTAATATATATCTAACCAATACACATTAATCATGGTGCTCATTCACATATAAAAGACAAGTCAAGCTTTTATCACAACATAATCTTTCATTTACAGCAAGTGGTTCTTTGTAAGAGATTCACAAGGACTCATCCCTTGCAGATCTGCAGTGTAGATTAAGATCGCTTTTGAAAACAGAATGGATGAAAAGAGCAAAGCCACAACCCCCGCTCATAGAGAGATTATCATTAATGCGACTGACCAGTGTGACATTGGTTTCAGGTGCTAGTTAGGCCTCTAGATGGATCACAAAATTATTTTATGGTGAAGGGTTCCTCCCTTTATCACCTGTTTTGTGACCAGAATGCATAGCATCAAACAAGACAGTAAATTTAGATGAATTGTATCAGCTATAATACTTAAAGGGACAGTCAACTCAAAAATGTTATTGTTTAAAAAGATAAATACTCAGACTTATGTTGTGAGTGTTTTATTCTCTGCTTGTAAATGTTTGAAGTTATTTCAATAAATCTTTTTCAAAACTCAAAAAAAAAAAAAAAAGAAAAGATAAATACTCCCTTTATTACCCATTCCCCAGTTTTGCATAACCAACAGTTATATTAATACACTTTTTACCTCTGTGATTACCTTGTATCTAAGCCTCTGCAGACTGTCCCTTATCACATGGCTATTTATTATCTATTGACTTGCATTTTAGCTAATTACTCATAAAGAACTCCACGGGCATGAGCACAATGTTATCTATATGGCCTTTATGAACTAGCAGTCTCCTGTTGTGAAAAGCAAATAAAAAAGCATGTTAGAAGAGGCTGTCTGTAGTGACTTAGAAACAGGCAGAAATGTAGAGGTTTGAATGTTATAAAGTATATTAATATAACAATGTTGGTTGTGCAAAGCTGGGGAATGGTTAGTAAAGGTGTTATCTATCTTTTTAAACAATAAAAATTCTATTGTAGACTGGCCCTTTAAGACGACACAGATTACTGTCATTTTATTGTATGCTAATCATTAGAACTTATTTATTGCCACTGAAAGATGACAACACTTTATAATCAGATATGCAGTGGAATTACCAGAGGGGAGAAAAACATCAGACATTATAATTCGCTTTGTTTAGTCTATTTAATTTATCATTTCACAATTATTTATTGTGGGGTTTGTATACAAGTTTTACCCTTTGCTCAGAGTAATGTATTGCAGCTGGAAGGTGAGGGGTTAATAAATAAATGCATAAGGATGGATGCAGATCCCATATCTGGAGTAGTTTAGTGATGCGTACAGATTATTACTAAAGCTTGTTCATCCGTGCAAGAGACTAACAGAGGCAAACAGTGAGGTGTGAGGGATGTATAATTGTTGTCTGTGGCACACCCTGCTACTGAGAACTATTTACATACAACACACAGGGCTGAGACACAGAGCAACAGCTCAGGTATACAGACTGCTTTCATCTGCCTGCTGAGAATTTCTAAATCAATGATTAACAGAAAAAAATTATAAATTATTACAGAGTCAACACCTCTCCCCCAACTCAGGATGGAGGGTGAAGTATTCAGACGACATCACTTGATTGTATGGGGTCCTCTAACCAGAAGAGGTGAGGAGCATCTTGTGTTACAGCTCCCTGATGGTACGGGGTCCTCTAACCAGAAGAGGTGAGGAGCATCTTGTGTTACAGATCCCTGATGGTATGGGGTCCTCTAACCTAACCAGAAGAGGTGAGGAGCATCTTGTGTTACAGCTCCCTGATGGTATGGGGTCCTCTAACCAGAAGAGGTGAGGAGCATCTTGTTTTACAGCTCCCTGATGGTATGGGGTCCTCTAACCAGAAGAGGTGAGGAGCATCTTGTTTTACGGTTCCCGTATGGTATGGGGTCCTCTAACCAGAAGAGGTGAGGAGCATCTTGTTTTACGGTTCCCGTATGGTATGGGGTCCTCTAACCAGAAGAGGTGAGGAGCATCTTGTGTTACAGCTCCCTGATGGTATGGTGTCCTCTAACCAGAAGAGGTGAGGAGCATCTTGTGTCACAGCTCCCTGATGGTATAGGGTCCTCTAACCAGAAGAGGTGAGGAGCATCTTGTGTTACAGCTCCCTGATGGTATGGGGTCCTCTAACCAGAAGAGGTGAGGAGCATCTTGTTTTACAGCTCCCTGATGGTATGGGTTCCTCTAACCAGAAGAGGTGAGGAGCATCTTGTGTTACAGCTCCCTGATGGTATAGGGTCCTCTAACCAGAAGAGGTGAGGAGCATCTTGTGTTACAGCTCCCTGATGGTATAGGGTCCTCTAACCAGAAGAGGTGAGGAGCATCTTGTTTTACAGCTCCCTGATGGTATAGGGTCCTCTAACCAGAAGAGGTGAGGAGCATCTTGTGTTACAGCTCCCTGATGGTATGGGGTCCTCTAACCAGACGAGGTGAGGAGCATCTTGTTTTACAGCTCCCTGATGGTATGGGGTCCTCTAACCAGAAGAGGTGAAGAGCATCTTGTGTTACAGCTCCCTGATGGTATGGGGTCCTCTAACCAGAAGAGGTGAGGAGCATCTTGTGTTACAGCTCCCTGATGGTATGGGGTCCTCTAACCAGAAGAGGTGAGGAGCATCTTGTGTTACAGCTCCCTGATGGTATAGGGTCCTCTAACCAGAAGAGGCGAGGAGCATCTTGTGTTACAGCTCCCTGATGGTATGGGGTCCTCTAACCAGAAGAGGTGAGGAGCATCTTGTGTTACAGCTCCCTGATGGTATGGGGTCCTCTAACCAGAAGAGGTGAGGAGCATCTTGTGTTACAACTCCCTGATGGTATGGGGTCCTCTAACCAGAAGAGGTGAGGAGCATCTTGTGTTACAGCTCCCTGATGGTATGGGGTCCTCTAACCAGAAGAGGTGAGGAGCATCTTGTGTTACAACTCCCTGATGGTATGGGGTCCTCTAACCAGAAGAGGTGAATAACCTCTTGTTTTACAGCTCCCTGATGGTATGGGGTCCTCTAACCAGAAGAGGTGAGGGGCACCTTGTTTTACAGCTCCCTGATGGTATGGGGTCCTCAAACCAGAAGAGGTGAGGAGCACCTTGTGTTACAGCTCCCTGATGGTATGGGGTCCTCTAACCAGAAGAGGTGAATAACCTCTTGTTTTACAGCTCCCTGTGCCATACACAAACTAGTTATGTGCCTGGGAATCCAGTTTAAATGGCCAGCATACTCCAAAAATATCTTTTGTTGAAAAGGAGGGATGTATGATTAGGAGCCAGCCCATTTCTGGAGCATTATATGGCAGCACTTTAGCAAGAATGTTATCTATTTGCAAGAGCACTAGAGGGCAGCACTATTTACTGCCATGTAGTGCTCCACACAACTATGTAGCGATCTCATCAACAAAGAATTTCATGGAAACAAAGCAAATTTGACAGAAATAAATTTGAAACTTTTTCACAAAAGAAAATGTTTGCGTTTCATGTCACTTTAAGCATGATGTATACGTTTCCAATGTTTGCTCACAATATTGACATTTGCATTATATTTTGTTACCATTTGTCATGATACACTCATGAGGAGTACTGTAGTTAATACCTGGAATAGCTACTCAGCAGAGGTAGTATGGTGTCTCACCATTGCCAGGGTTAATCTGAAATGTTCTTTGTGTAACATCTCTGTTTGTTAAAGAATGCAGTGATCTAAAGACCCCCCTCCTCCTGGTGCCTGCTATCTCTTAGTACTGTAGGGTTAAGGACTTGCAAGGGGTGTTTAGGTGATTGTAAATTATCACAAGGGCTGTAGTCTTAGCAAGAGACTGAGATATAATTGAATGTTACAGAAAAATTACTCAGAACTAGATATCTATACAATTGAGTTGTGCTTCTTAAACAAATACTGTTAATTATTTGAAATATGATCATAGACAGGTTTATGTATGGTGTTTGCTATTTTCGGAGAGGGGGGTAGCGTAGTTAGTCAGAGAAATTACTGCACAGGCGGTCAGGACTCACCGTTTGGCACGTTCCAAGTCATCGTTTGCTTGCTCCAGTTCCCGCACATATTTATTCAGCTGATCCTTAATCCCCCGAGTTCGGCCAAGCTCATCTTCTAGCAGTGAAACCTGCTTATAACTTTGTGAATATTGATGTTCAAGTTTCTCCTGTGAGAGAATAAGAGAACAATTCAGGTCAGGCACATTCAGATACGTCTTGATTCTCAGCTATACAAATGCATTGCTCATGTATTAATCAGGGATTATACAAGAAATCTAAAGACCATTTTGCTATTAAATACCTAATGGGGTCACACATGCATCTTCATATAGAGGAATATTATTCTACCATATAATTATAAAACATATCTGTGTTTCTCGTTGTCCTGGGTTTTCATTTCTGTGGGTATACTGGTCCTGTGTGTTTACAAAGAATATTTAAAAGGAAAATAAAAGTATATTTTATCTAGAGATATTTGGCCAAGGATGATGTATACACATAGAATCTTAAATTGTTGTTTGTTAAAAATCAGTTATGTAGGCTCAGGGGCGTGCACGTGTCTGAAGCGCTATACTTAATACATTTACAACAGCGCTAGATGGCAGCTACCTAAGTATCCTCTTACAATGAGCACCATGAGAAAGAAGCACATTTTAAAATTTTATACTAGAGGGCCATTGGAAATTTTTATAAATTGTACGCTTTGTCTGAATCATAACAAAATAACAACACAGGCTGATTTAGCGTATCATTAATAATGACTGAAACAACTTACACTGCATGAGTCACAAATCAGCCTGAACCTTTAACTGCAGAAAATTATTTTAACTATCCAACTGGGCAGAATGTATCTCTTGTGCTAAAGTAAAATGCTGTACTGCTGTAAGCACATGGTGCATTAGAACGTAAAACTCTCGCTATCCCACACCAACTGGGCAGAATGTATCTCTTGTGCTAATGTAAAATGCTGTACTGTGTGAGCACATGGTGCATTAGAACGTAGAACTCTCGCTATCCCACACCAACTGGGCAGAATGTATCTCTTGTGCTAAAGTAAAATGCTGTACTGCTGTGAGCACATGGTGCATTAGAACAGAGAACTCTCGCTATCCCACACCAACTGGGCAGAATGTATCTCTTGTGCTAAAGTAAAATGCTGTACTGCTGTAAGCACATGGTGCATTAGAACAGAGAACTCTCGCTATCCCACACCAACTGGGCAGAATGTATCTCTTGTGCTAAAGTAAAATGCTGTACTGTGTGAGCACATGGTGCATTAGAACGTAGAACTCTCGCTATCCCACACCAACTGGGCAGAATGTATCTCTTGTGCTAAAGTAAAATGCTGTACTGCTGTGAGCACATGGTGCATTAGAACAGAGAACTCTCGCTATCCCACACCAACTGGGCAGAATGTATCTCTTGTGCTAAAGTAAAATGCTGTACTGCTGTGAGCACATGGTGCATTAGAACGTAGAACTCTCGCTATCCCACACCAACTGGGCAGAATGTATATCTTGTGCTAAAGTAAAATGCTGTACTGCTGTGAGCACATGGTGCATTAGAACAGAGAACTCTCGCTATCCCACACCAACTGGGCAGAATGTATCTCTTGTGCTAAAGTAAAATGCTGTACTGCTGTGAGCACATGGTGCATTAGAACGTAGAACTCTCGCTATCCCACACCAACTGGGCAGAATGTATATCTTGTGCTAAAGTAAAATGCTGCACTGCTGTGAGCACATGGTGCATTAGAACTCTCGCTATCCCACACCAACTGGGCAGAATGTATATCTTGTGCTAAAGTAAAATGCTGTACTGCTGTGAGCACATGGTGCATTAGAACAGAGAACTCTCGCTATCCCACACCAACTGGGCAGAATGTATCTCTTGTGCTAAAGTAAAATGCTGTACTGCTGTAAGCACATGGTGCATTAGAACAGAGAACTCTCGCTATCCCACACCAACTGGGCAGAATGTATATCTTGTGCTAAAGTAAAATGCTGTACTGCTGTGAGCACATGGTGCATTAGAACGTAAAACTCTCGCTATCCCACACCAACTGGGCAGAATGTATCTCTTGTGCTAAAGTAAAATGCTGTACTGCTGTGAGCACATGGTGCATTAGAACGTAAAACTCTCGCTATCCCACACCAACTGGGCAGAATGTATCTCTTGTGCTAAAGTAAAATGCTGTACTGCTGTGAGCACATGGTGCATTAGAACGTAAAACTCTCGCTATCCCACACCAACTGGGCAGAATGTATCTCTTGTGCTAAAGTAAAATGCTGTACTGCTGTAAGCACATGGTGCATTAGAACGTAGAACTCTCGCTATCCCACACCAACTGGGCAGAATGTATCTCTTGTGCTAAAGTAAAATGCTGTACTGTGTGAGCACATGGTGCATTAGAACAGAGAACTCTCACTATCCCACACCAACTGGGCAGAATGTATCTCTTGTGCTAAAGTAAAATGCTGTACTGCTGTGAGCACATGGTGTATTAGAACGTAGAACTCTCGCTATCCCACACCAACTGGGCAGAATGAATCTCTTGTGCTAAAGTAAAATGCTGTACTGCTGTGAGCACATGGTGCATTAGAACGTAGAACTCTCGCTATCCCACACCAACTGGGCAGAATGTATCTCTTGTGCTAAAGTAAAATGCTGTACTGCTGTGAGCACATGGTGCATTAGAACAGAGAACTCTCGCTATCCCACACCAACTGGGCAGAATGTATCTCTTGTGCTAAAGTAAAATGCTGTACTGCTGTAAGCACATGGTGCATTAGAACAGAGAACTCTCGCTATCCCACACCAACTGGGCAGAATGTATCTCTTGTGCTAAAGTAAAATGCTGTACTGCTGTGAGCACATGGTGCATTAGAACTCTCACTATCCCACACCAACTGGGCAGAATGTATATCTTGTGCTAAAGTAAAATGCTGTACTGATGTGAGCACATGGTGCATTAGAACAGAGAACTCTCGCTATCCCACACCAACTGGGCAGAATGTATCTCTTGTGCTAAAGTAAAATGCTGCACTGCTGTGAGCACATGGTGCATTAGAACATAGAACTCTCGCTAACCCACACCTACTGGGCAGAATGTATCTCTTGTGCTAAAGTAAAATGCTGTACTGCTGTAAGCACATGGTGCATTAGAACAGAGAACTCTCGCTATCCCACACCAACTGGGCAGAATGTATCTCTTGTGCTAAAGTAAAATGCTGTACTGCTGTAAGCACATGGTGCATTAGAACAGAGAACTCTCGCTATCCCACACCAACTGGGCAGAATGTATCTCTTGTGCTAAAGTAAAATGCTGTACTGCTGTAAGCACATGGTGCATTAGAACAGAGAACTCTCGCTATCCCACACCAACTGGGCAGAATGTATCTCTTGTGCTAAAGTAAAATGCTGTACTGCTGTGAGCACATGGTGCATTAGAACGTAGAACTCTCGCTATAACACACCAACTGGGCAGAATGTATCTCTTGTGCTAAAGTAAAATGCTGTACTGCTGTGAGCACATGGTGCATTAGAACAGAGAACTCTCGCTATCCCACACCAACTGGGCAGAATGTATCTCTTGTGCTAAAGTAAAATGCTGTACTGCTGTGAGCACATGGTGCATTAGAACGTAGAACTCTCGCTATCCCACACCAACTGGGCAGAATGTATCTCTTGTGCTAAAGTAAAATGCTGCACTGCTGTGAGCACATGGTGCATTAGAACTCTCGCTATCCCACACCAACTGGGCAGAATGTATCTCTTGTGCTAAAGTAAAATGCTGTACTGCTGTGAGCACATGGTGCATTAGAACAGAGAACTCTCGCTTTCCCACACCAACTGGGCAGAATGTATCTCTTGTGCTAAAGTAAAATGCTGTACTGCTGTGAGCACATGGTGCATTAGAACGTAGAACTCTCGCTATCCCACACCAACTGGGCAGAATGTATCTCTTGTGCTAAAGTAAAATGCTGTACTGCTGTAAGCACATGGTGCATTAGAACAGAGAACTCTCGCTATCCCACACCAACTGGGCAGAATGTATCTCTTGTGCTAAAGTAAAATGCTGTACTGTGTGAGCACATGGTGCATTACAACAGAGAACTCTCGCTATCCCACACCAACTGGGCAGAATGTATCTCTTGTGCTAAAGTAAAATGCTGTACTGTGTGAGCACATGGTGCATTAGAACAGAGAACTCTCGCTATCCCACACCAACTGGGCAGAATGTATCTCTTGTGCTAAAGTAAAATGCTGTACTGCTGTGAGCACATGGTGCATTAGAACGTAGAACTCTCGCTATCCCACACCAACTGGGCAGAATGTATCTCTTGTGCTAAAGTAAAATGCTGTACTGCTGTGAGCACATGGTGCATTAGAACGTAGAACTCTCACTATCCCACACCAACTGGGCAGAATGTATCTCTTGTGCTAAAGTAAAATGCTGTACTGCTGTGAGCACATGGTGCATTAGAACTCTCGCTATCCCACACCAACTGGGCAGAATGTATATCTTGTGCTAAAGTAAAATGCTGTACTGCTGTGAGCACATGGTGCATTAGAACAGAGAACTCTCGCTATCCCACACCAACTGGGCAGAATGTATCTCTTGTGCTAAAGTAAAATGCTGTACTGCTGTAAGCACATGGTGCATTAGAACAGAGAACTCTCGCTATCCCACACCAACTGGGCAGAATGTATATCTTGTGCTAAAGTAAAATGCTGTACTGCTGTGAGCACATGGTGCATTAGAACGTAAAACTCTCGCTATCCCACACCAACTGGGCAGAATGTATCTCTTGTGCTAAAGTAAAATGCTGTACTGCTGTGAGCACATGGTGCATTAGAACGTAAAACTCTCGCTATCCCACACCAACTGGGCAGAATGTATCTCTTGTGCTAAAGTAAAATGCTGTACTGCTGTGAGCACATGGTGCATTAGAACGTAAAACTCTCGCTATCCCACACCAACTGGGCAGAATGTATCTCTTGTGCTAAAGTAAAATGCTGTACTGCTGTAAGCACATGGTGCATTAGAACGTAGAACTCTCGCTATCCCACACCAACTGGGCAGAATGTATCTCTTGTGCTAAAGTAAAATGCTGTACTGTGTGAGCACATGGTGCATTAGAACAGAGAACTCTCACTATCCCACACCAACTGGGCAGAATGTATCTCTTGTGCTAAAGTAAAATGCTGTACTGCTGTGAGCACATGGTGCATTAGAACGTAGAACTCTCGCTATCCCACACCAACTGGGCAGAATGAATCTCTTGTGCTAAAGTAAAATGCTGTACTGCTGTGAGCACATGGTGCATTAGAACGTAGAACTCTCGCTATCCCACACCAACTGGGCAGAATGTATCTCTTGTGCTAAAGTAAAATGCTGTACTGCTGTGAGCACATGGTGCATTAGAACAGAGAACTCTCGCTATCCCACACCAACTGGGCAGAATGTATCTCTTGTGCTAAAGTAAAATGCTGTACTGCTGTGAGCACATGGTGCATTAGAACAGAGAACTCTCGCTATCCCACACCAACTGGGCAGAATGTATATCTTGTGCTAAAGTAAAATGCTGTACTGATGTGAGCACATGGTGCATTAGAACAGAGAACTCTCGCTATCCCACACCAACTGGGCAGAATGTATATCTTGTGCTAAAGTAAAATGCTGTACTGATGTGAGCACATGGTGCATTAGAACGTAGAACTCT
Organism: Bombina bombina; assembly: GCF_027579735.1. Taxonomy (NCBI): domain Eukaryota; kingdom Metazoa; phylum Chordata; class Amphibia; order Anura; family Bombinatoridae; genus Bombina; species Bombina bombina. The sequence continues at coordinate 1,570,041,734 of NC_069499.1, read as the reverse complement.
CACTATCCCACACCAACTGGGCAGAATGTATATCTTGTGCTAAAGTAAAATGCTGTACTGATGTGAGCACATGGTGCATTAGAACAGAGAACTCTCGCTATCCCACACCAACTGGGCAGAATGTATATCTTGTGCTAAAGTAAAATGCTGTACTGATGTGAGCACATGGTGCATTAGAACGTAGAACTCTCGCTATCCCACACCAACTGGGCAGAATGTATCTCTTGTGCTAAAGTAAAATGCTGCACTGCTGTGAGCACATGGTGCATTAGAACATAGAACTCTCGCTAACCCACACCAACTGGGCAGAATGTATCTCTTGTGCTAAAGTAAAATGCTGTACTGCTGTAAGCACATGGTGCATTAGAACAGAGAACTCTCGCTATCCCACACCAACTGGGCAGAATGTATCTCTTGTGCTAAAGTAAAATGCTGTACTGCTGTAAGCACATGGTGCATTAGAACAGAGAACTCTCGCTATCCCACACCAACTGGGCAGAATGTATCTCTTGTGCTAAAGTAAAATGCTGTACTGCTGTGAGCACATGGTGCATTAGAACGTAGAACTCTCGCTATAACACACCAACTGGGCAGAATGTATCTCTTGTGCTAAAGTAAAATGCTGTACTGCTGTGAGCACATGGTGCATTAGAACAGAGAACTCTCGCTATCCCACACCAACTGGGCAGAATGTATCTCTTGTGCTAAAGTAAAATGCTGTACTGCTGTGAGCACATGGTGCATTAGAACGTAGAACTCTCGCTATCCCACACCAACTGGGCAGAATGTATCTCTTGTGCTAAAGTAAAATGCTGCACTGCTGTGAGCACATGGTGCATTAGAACGTAGAACTCTCGCTATCCCACACCAACTGGGCAGAATGTATATCTTGTGCTAAAGTAAAATGCTGTACTGCTGTGAGCACATGGTGCATTAGAACGTAGAACTCTCGCTATCCCACACCAACTGGGCAGAATGTATCTCTTGTGCTAAAGTAAAATGCTGTACTGCTGTGAGCACATGGTGCATTAGAACTCTCGCTATCCCACACCAACTGGGCAGAATGTATCTCTTGTGCTAAAGTAAAATGCTGTACTGCTGTGAGCACATGGTGCATTAGAACGTAGAACTCTCGCTATAACACACCAACTGGGCAGAATGTATCTCTTGTGCTAAAGTAAAATGCTGTACTGCTGTGAGCACATGGTGCATTAGAACAGAGAACTCTCGCTATCCCACACCAACTGGGCAGAATGTATCTCTTGTGCTAAAGTAAAATGCTGTACTGCTGTGAGCACATGGTGCATTAGAACGTAGAACTCTCGCTATCCCACACCAACTGGGCAGAATGTATCTCTTGTGCTAAAGTAAAATGCTGCACTGCTGTGAGCACATGGTGCATTAGAACTCTCGCTATCCCACACCAACTGGGCAGAATGTATCTCTTGTGCTAAAGTAAAATGCTGTACTGCTGTGAGCACATGGTGCATTAGAACTCTCGCTATCCCACACCAACTGGGCAGAATGTATCTCTTGTGCTAAAGTAAAATGCTGTACTGCTGTAAGCACATGGTGCATTAGAACAGAGAACTCTCGCTTTCCCACACCAACTGGGCAGAATGTATCTCTTGTGCTAAAGTAAAATGCTGTACTGCTGTGAGCACATGGTGCATTAGAACGTAGAACTCTCGCTATCCCACACCAACTGGGCAGAATGTATCTCTTGTGCTAAAGTAAAATGCTGTACTGCTGTAAGCACATGGTGCATTAGAACAGAGAACTCTCGCTATCCCACACCAACTGGGCAGAATGTATCTCTTGTGCTAAAGTAAAATGCTGTACTGTGTGAGCACATGGTGCATTACAACAGAGAACTCTCGCTATCCCACACCAACTGGGCAGAATGTATCTCTTGTGCTAAAGTAAAATGCTGTACTGCTGTGAGCACATGGTGCATTAGAACAGAGAACTCTCGCTATCCCACACCAACTGGGCAGAATGTATCTCTTGTGCTAAAGTAAAATGCTGTACTGCTGTGAGCACATGGTGCATTAGAACGTAGAACTCTCGCTATCCCACACCAACTGGGCAGAATGTATCTCTTGTGCTAAAGTAAAATGCTGTACTGCTGTGAGCACATGGTGCATTAGAACTCTCGCTATCCCACACCAACTGGGCAGAATGTATCTCTTGTGCTAAAGTAAAATGCTGTACTGCTGTGAGCACATGGTGCATTAGAACGTAGAACTCTCGCTATCCCACACCAACTGGGCAGAATGTATATCTTGTGCTAAAGTAAAATGCTGTACTGCTGTGAGCACATGGTGCATTAGAACGTAGAACTCTCGCTATCCCACACCAACTGGGCAGAATGTATCTCTTGTGCTAAAGTAAAATGCTGTACTGCTGTGAGCACATGGTGCATTAGAACGTAGAACTCTCGCTATCCCACACCAACTGGGCAGAATGTATCTCTTGTGCTAAAGTAAAATGCTGTACTGCTGTAAGCACATGGTGCATTAGAACAGAGAACTCTCGCTATCCCACACCAACTGGGCAGAATGTATCTCTTGTGCTAAAGTAAAATGCTGTACTGCTGTGAGCACATGGTGCATTAGAACGTAGAACTCTCGCTATCCCACACCAACTGGGCAGAATGTATCTCTTGTGCTAAAGTAAAATGCTGTACTGCTGTGAGCACATGGTGCATTAGAACGTAGAACTCTCGCTATCCCACACCAACTGGGCAGAATGTATATCTTGTGCTAAAGTAAAATGCTGTACTGCTGTGAGCACATGGTGCATTAGAACGTAGAACTCTCGCTATCCCACACCAACTGGGCAGAATGTATCTCTTGTGCTAAAGTAAAATGCTGTACTGCTGTGAGCACATGGTGCATTAGAACGTAGAACTCTCGCTATCCCACACCAACTGGGCAGAATGTATCTCTTGTGCTAAAGTAAAATGCTGTACTGCTGTGAGCACATGGTGCATTAGAACGTAGAACTCTCGCTATCCCACACCAACTGGGCAGAATGTATCTCTTGTGCTAAAGTAAAATGCTGTACTGCTGTAAGCACATGGTGCATTAGAACAGAGAACTCTCGCTATCCCACACCAACTGGGCAGAATGTATCTCTTGTGCTAAAGTAAAATGCTGTACTGCTGTGAGCACATGGTGCATTAGAACGTAGAACTCTCGCTATCCCACACCAACTGGGCAGAATGTATCTCTTGTGCTAAAGTAAAATGCTGTACTGCTGTGAGCACATGGTGCATTAGAACGTAGAACTCTCGCTATCCCACACCAACTGGGCAGAATGTATATCTTGTGCTAAAGTAAAATGCTGTACTGCTGTGAGCACATGGTGCATTAGAACGTAGAACTCTCGCTATCCCACACCAACTGGGCAGAATGTATCTCTTGTGCTAAAGTAAAATGCTGTACTGCTGTGAGCACATGGTGCATTAGAACTCTCGCTATCCCACACCAACTGGGCAGAATGTATATCTTGTGCTAAAGTAAAATGCTGTACTGCTGTGAGCACATGGTGCATTAGAACGTAGAACTCTCGCTATCCCACACCAACTGGGCAGAATGTATATCTTGTGCTAAAGTAAAATGCTGTACTGCTGTGAGCACATGGTGCATTAGAACATTAGAACTCTCGCTATCCCACACCAACTGGGCAGAATGTATCTCTTGTGCTAAAGTAAAATGCTGTACTGCTGTGAGCACATGGTGCATTAGAACATAGAACTCTCGCTATCCCACACCAACTGGGCAGAATGTATCTCTTGTGCTAAAGTAAAATGCTGTACTGCTGTGAGCACATGGTGCATTAGAACGTAGAACTCTCGCTATCCCACACCAACTGGGCAGAATGTATCTCTTGTGCTAAAGTAAAATGCTGTACTGCTGTGAGCACATGGTGCATTAGAACAGTAGAACTCTCGCTATCCCACACCAACTGGGCAGAATGTATCTCTTGTGCTAAAGTAAAATGCTGTACTGCTGTGAGCACATGGTGCATTAGAACGTAGAACTCTCGCTATCCCACACCAACTGGGCAGAATGTATCTCTTGTGCTAAAGTAAAATGCTGTACTGCTGTGAGCACATGGTGCATTAGAACGTAGAACTCTCGCTATCCCACACCTACTGGGCAGAATGTATCTCTTGTGCTAAAGTAAAATGCTGTACTGCTGTGAGCACATGGTGCATTAGAACGTAGAACTCTCGCTATCCCACACCAACTGGGCAGAATGTATCTCTTGTGCTAAAGTAAAATGCTGTACTGCTGTGAGCACATGGTGCATTAGAACGTAGAACTCTCGCTATCCCACACCAACTGGGCAGAATGTATCTCTTGTGCTAAAGTAAAATGCTGTACTGCTGTGAGCACATGGTGCATTAGAACGTAGAACTCTCGCTATCCCACACCAACTGGGCAGAATGTATATCTTGTGCTAAAGTAAAATGCTGTACTGCTGTGAGCACATGGTGCATTAGAACGTAGAACTCTCGCTATCCCACACCAACTGGGCAGAATGTATCTCTTGTGCTAAAGTAAAATGCTGTACTGCTGTGAGCACATGGTGCATTAGAACGTAGAACTCTCGCTATCCCACACCAACTGGGCAGAATGTATATCTTGTGCTAAAGTAAAATGCTGTACTGCTGTGAGCACATGGTGCATTAGAACGTAGAACTCTCGCTATCCCACACCAACTGGGCAGAATGTATCTCTTGTGCTAAAGTAAAATGCTGTACTGCTGTGAGCACATGGTGCATTAGAACGTAGAACTCTCGCTATCCCACACCAACTGGGCAGAATGTATATCTTGTGCTAAAGTAAAATGCTGTACTGCTGTGAGCACATGGTGCATTAGAACAGAGAACTCTCGCTATCCCACACCAACTGGGCAGAATGTATCTCTTGTGCTAAAGTAAAATGCTGTACTGCTGTGAGCACATGGTGCATTAGAACAGAGAACTCTCGCTATCCCACACCAACTGGGCAGAATGTATCTCTTGTGCTAAAGTAAAATGCTGTACTGCTGTGAGCACATGGTGCATTAGAACGTAGAACTCTCGCTATCCCACACCAACTGGGCAGAATGTATATCTTGTGCTAAAGTAAAATGCTGTACTGCTGTGAGCACATGGTGCATTAGAACATAGAACTCTCGCTATCCCACACCAACTGGGCAGAATGTATCTCTTGTGCTAAAGTAAAATGCTGTACTGCTGTGAGCACATGGTGCATTAGAACGTAGAACTCTCGCTATCCCACACCAACTGGGCAGAATGTATCTCTTGTGCTAAAGTAAAATGCTGCACTGCTGTGAGCACATGGTGCATTAGAACTCTCGCTATCCCACACCAACTGGGCAGAATGTATCTCTTGTGCTAAAGTAAAATGCTGTACTGCTGTGAGCACATGGTGCATTAGAACGTAGAACTCTCGCTATCCCACACCAACTGGGCAGAATGTATCTCTTGTGCTAAAGTAAAATGCTGTACTGCTGTGAGCACATGGTGCATTAGAACGTAGAACTCTCACTATCCCACACCAACTGGGCAGAATGTAAATCTTGTGCTAAAGTAAAATGCTGTACTGCTGTAAGCACATGGTGCATTAGAACAGAGAACTCTCGCTATCCCACACCAACTGGGCAGAATGTATCTCTTGTGCTAAAGTAAAATGCTGTACTGCTGTGAGCACATGGTGCATTAAAACAGAGAACTCTCGCTATCCCACACCAACTGGGCAGAATGTATATCTTGTGCTAAAGTAAAATGCTGTACTGCTGTGAGCACATGGTGCATTAGAACGTAGAACTCTCGCTATCCCACACCAACTGGGCAGAATGTATCTCTTGTGCTAAAGTAAAATGCTGTACTGCTGTGAGCACATGGTGCATTAGAACAGAGAACTCTCGCTATCCCACACCAACTGGGCAGAATGTATCTCTTGTGCTAAAGTAAAACGCTGTACTGCTGTGAGCACATGGTGCATTAGAACGTAGAACTCTCGCTATCCCACACCAACTGGGCAGAATGTATCTCTTGTGCTAAAGTAAAATGCTGTACTGCTGTGAGCACATGGTGCATTAGAACGTAGAACTCTCGCTATCCCACACCAACTGGGCAGAATGTATCTCTTGTGCTAAAGTAAAATGCTGTACTGCTGTGAGCACATGGTGCATTAGAACGTAGAACTCTCACTATCCCACACCAACTGGGCAGAATGTATCTCTTGTGCTAAAGTAAAATGCTGTACTGCTGTGAGCACATGGTGCATTAGAACGTAGAACTCTCGCTATCCCACACCAACTGGGCAGAATGTATCTCTTGTGCTAAAGTAAAATGCTGTACTGCTGTGAGCACATGGTGCATTAGAACAGAGAACTCTCGCTATCCCACACCAACTAGGCAGAATGTATCTCTTGTGCTAAAGTAAAATGCTGTACTGCTGTGAGCACATGGTGCATTAGAACGTAGAACTCTCGCTATCCCACACCAACTGGGCAGAATGTATAGCTTGTGCTAAAGTAAAATGCTGTACTGCTGTGAGCACATGGTGCATTAGAACGTAGAACTCTCGCTATCCCACACCAACTGGGCAGAATGTATCTCTTGTGCTAAAGTAAAATGCTGTACTGCTGTGAGCACATGGTGCATTAGAACATTAGAACTCTCGCTATCCCACACCAACTGGGCAGAATGTATCTCTTGTGCTAAAGTAAAATGCTGTACTGCTGTGAGCACATGGTGCATTAGAACAGAGAACTCTCGCTATCCCACACCAACTGGGCAGAATGTATCTCTTGTGCTAAAGTAAAATGCTGTACTGCTGTGAGCACATGGTGCATTAGAACGTAGAACTCTCGCTATCCCACACCAACTGGGCAGAATGTATCTCTTGTGCTAAAGTAAAATGCTGTACTGCTGTGAGCACATGGTGCATTAGAACGTAGAACTCTCGCTATCCCACACCAACTGGGCAGAATGTATCTCTTGTGCTAAAGTAAAATGCTGTACTGCTGTGAGCACATGGTGCATTAGAACATTAGAACTCTCGCTATCCCACACCAACTGGGCAGAATGTATCTCTTGTGCTAAAGTAAAATGCTGTACTGCTGTGAGCACATGGTGCATTAGAACAGAGAACTCTCGCTATCCCACACCAACTGGGCAGAATGTATCTCTTGTGCTAAAGTAAAATGCTGTACTGCTGTGAGCACATGGTGCATTAGAACAGAGAACTCTCGCTATCCCACACCAACTGGGCAGAATGTATCTCTTGTGCTAAAGTAAAATGCTGTACTGCTGTGAGCACATGGTGCATTAGAACGTAGAACTCTCGCTATCCCACACCAACTGGGCAGAATGTATCTCTTGTGCTAAAGTAAAATGCTGTACTGCTGTGAGCACATGGTGCATTAGAACTCTCGCTATCCCACACCTACTGGGCAGAATGTATCTCTTGTGCTAAAGTAAAATGCTGTACTGCTGTGAGCACATGGTGCATTAGAACGTAGAACTCTCACTATCCCACACCAACTGGGCAGAATGTATCTCTTGTGCTAAAGTAAAATGCTGTACTGCTGTGAGCACATGGTGCATTAGAACGTAGAACTCTCGCTATCCCACACCAACTGGGCAGAATGTATCTCTTGTGCTAAAGTAAAATGCTGTACTGCTGTGAGCACATGGTGCATTAGAACGTAGAACTCTCGCTATCCCACACCTACTGGGCAGAATGTATCTCTTGTGCTAAAGTAAAATGCTGTACTGTGTGAGCACATGGTGCATTAGAACGTAGAACTCTCGCTATCCCACACCAACTGGGCAGAATGTATATCTTGTGCTAAAGTAAAATGCTGTACTGCTGTGAGCACATGGTGCATTAGAACATAGAACTCTCGCTATCCCACACCAACTGGGCAGAATGTATCTCTTGTGCTAAAGTAAAATGCTGTACTGCTGTGAGCACATGGTGCATTAGAACGTAGAACTCTCGCTATCCCACACCAACTGGGCAGAATGTATATCTTGTGCTAAAGTAAAATGCTGTACTGCTGTGAGCACATGGTGCATTAGAACGTAGAACTCTCGCTATCCCACACCAACTGGGCAGAATGTATATCTTGTGCTAAAGTAAAATGCTGTACTGCTGTGAGCACATGGTGCATTAGAACGTAGAACTCTCACTATCCCACACCAACTGGGCAGAATGTATATCTTGTGCTAAAGTAAAATGCTGTACTGCTGTGAGCACATGGTGCATTAGAACGTAGAACTCTCACTATCCCACACCAACTGGGCAGAATGTATATCTTGTGCTAAAGTAAAATGCTGTACTGCTGTAAGCACATGGTGCATTAGAACTCTCGCTATCCCACACCAACTGGGCAGAATGTATCTCTTGTGCTAAAGTAAAATGCTGTACTGCTGTGAGCACATGGTGCATTAGAACTCTCACTATCCCACACCAACTGGGCAGAATGTATCTCTTGTGCTAAAGTAAAATGCTGTACTGCTGTGAGCACATGGTGCATTAGAACGTAAAACTCTCGCTATCCCACACCAACTGGGCAGAATGTATCTCTTGTGCTAAAGTAAAATGCTGTACTGCTGTGAGCACATGGTGCATTAGAACAGAGAACTCTCGCTATCCCACACCAACTGGGCAGAATGTATCTCTTGTGCTAAAGTAAAATGCTGTACTGCTGTGAGCACATGGTGCATTAGAACTCTCGCTATCCCACACCAACTGGGCAGAATGTATATCTTGTGCTAAAGTAAAATGCTGTACTGCTGTGAGCACATGGTGCATTAGAACAGAGAACTCTCGCTATCCCACACCAACTGGGCAGAATGTATATCTTGTGCTAAAGTAAAATGCTGTACTGCTGTAAGCACATGGTGCATTAGAACTCTCACTATCCCACACCAACTGGGCAGAATGTATATCTTGTGCTAAAGTAAAATGCTGTACTGCTGTGAGCACATGGTGCATTAGAACGTAGAACTCTCGCTATCCCACACCAACTGGGCAGAATGTATCTCTTGTGCTAAAGTAAAATGCTGTACTGCTGTGAGCACATGGTGCATTAGAACGTAGAACTCTCGCTATCCCACACCAACTGGGCAGAATGTATATCTTGTGCTAAAGTAAAATGCTGTACTGCTGTGAGCACATGGTGCATTAGAACTCTCGCTATCCCACACCAACTGGGCAGAATGTATCTCTTGTGCTAAAGTAAAATGCTGCACTGCTGTAAGCACATGGTGCATTAGAACGTAGAACTCTCGCTATCCCACACCAACTGGGCAGAATGTATATCTTGTGCTAAAGTAAAATGCTGTACTGTGTGAGCACATGGTGCATTAGAACGTAGAACTCTCGCTATCCCACACCAACTGGGCAGAATGTATCTCTTGTGCTAAAGTAAAATGCTGTACTGCTGTGAGCACATGGTGCATTAGAACTCTCACTATCCCACACCAACTGGGCAGAATGTATATCTTGTGCTAAAGTAAAATGCTGTACTGCTGTAAGCACATGGTGCATTAGAACGTAGAACTCTCGCTATCCCACAAGCCCACACGTGGTCACCTTAAGCGACTCTACTTCATATTTAAGCCTTTGGTTGTCTGCTAACAAGTCCCTGTTCCTCTGCTCTGCCTGGACAAGTTGTGCCTCCAGCTCGGCCTCCAGCTCCCGACTTCCCTCCTGAAATTCCAACAGCTCGTCGCGGGCTTCTTTGTAACTAAAGGGAAAAAACACAGAGCTGTAAGTTTATCCACAGGTTAGGTGGCATTTAAACCACAGCTAACAGAGCAGGCTGCTACATAATGCTAAATAATATATTACTGCCTTATCTCGCAAAGGGTTAAGCACTCCCTGTAATATAAAGAAATGTAATAAGTCACTACAAAGGGAAAAAACACAAACCATCACAGACCTACACCTGTTTCTACCATGTTTTTGTTTTTTTAATAATTTAAGTTAATTGTCAGACAAATCCCAGCACAAAGTTTCTTTTCCTGTTAGATTACAGCTACATCTGAGGCATAAAAAACACAAAGTGACGAATATTTCTCCCTAATGTATTCATTTATAAAAGGCAGACGCACTAATACCAGAGGGAAACAAGAACACAGAGTGCCACTCCATTATAGGCAGAGAGCAAATCAGCCCCAACAGCAAATAAAGAATTGTAAGAGAAGAGCTGTGTGCACTGTTGCCTGAGGTGTGGGGGAAATGCTATAAATGTTATAACAGTGTGTACATTGTATGCAGGCAGAAGTATACTCCATAACTGTACAATACACAGGTGCTGCAATAACCCTTTTATTTTCTGACACATTAGCCCCAATCCTGTGTCTATATGCTCTTTATGTGTAAGTGTGCTGTATATTTGTTTGTGATATGCCTTACAAAGCCACGAGATACGCTGCAGAAGTATACAGAGATGATCAGGAAAAGCATACGTCATAAATGCAGCTTAAAAGATATGCAAGTTTTAATAAGCCCCTGCTAGAGAACAGACAGATAGGTAACTTATACCCACACACACATTATGTATATGTCCAATATCAACAACAAAGTACAGCCCTTGTGTGGATCAGTGTGTGTGTGTGTGTGGGGGGGGGGGGGGGGTATGTGGCCATTCAAAATACCAATGGTCTCAAAACAAAAACATTTATAAAAAAAAACAAATGCCAGCTTGCACTGCTATATGTAACACATCAGGATTAAAAGAGACAAACAATGTGCATAGTAAAAAATAATTCTACCCCTTTTTCTTGTGAGTTTTCCAATTCTGTGCATTGGAAGTGCACACTACAGTCTTAGGAAACCTAGCCCTGCTACATATATGTCTTTAATTGGCCCCACAGAGCAGACAATGTAAATCACAGTGGCTACCTGGGTCTACTTCAGTAACACAACCTGATTAGCTGCTCCAAATAAAGCCCAGGGTGGGGAAGTTTAGCCACCAAAACACAAATGCAGCAAAGTGTTAATTTGTTCAGAACATGATTACATTCGGCTAACAAGGTAATCTACTGCAAGACAAAAGAAAGTCTTGCAATCACAACATATTTACATTTATGTCCCTTTAAGGGCAGTTTCTGAAGTGAGATAATGCAGTGGGTACGTTCGCTAACATCACGAAAATAAACCTATACAGTGACAATCAGGGTGGATAAATATCAACTATTATTACAAATAAATAAATCTGATTGTTCTGAATTAAATAGGATTTCTCTATATAAAGTGAGTTTCTATTTAAGATGCATTATAAGCTAAAGGTTAATCATCCGGAAATGTAGATTTGTTTTTAAGGCTATAGCCAGATGCTGTATATTCATGGCTGTAATGTTTAATCCATTCACAATGTCCTGCGCTCTCAGAGTAGTTCTCAAAACTGTGAATTGTGATAGAGCAGACAGAATGTACAATTTTCAGATTTACTTCTAATACCACATTTGCTTCATTCTCTTGGAATCCTTTGTTGAAGGAGAGTAATGCTCTACCGGGGCTTAGCTGAACACATTGGGTGAGACAGTGACAAGCAGCTAGCTCACAGTAGTGCATTGCTTTTGAGCCTACCTATGTATGCTTTTCAACAATGGATACCAAGAGAACGTAGCAGATGAGAAATAAAATTGGAAAATTGTTAAAAATTGCATGTTCCTTCTAAATCATGAAAAAGTTTCATTTAAACTTTACTGCACGTGTAATGTCATTGCTCCCCTGCAAATCTATGTACACAGAATCAACCCATACTAAGCATCAAGAAGCTCACTGATTAGAGGTTTGTTTGTAGTGGAAAAGATCTGCACAAGGACCTAAGTGTGAGGAGCGAGGGGGCAAGCATTAAAATTAAATATAATGTTATCGTTTTAGTTAATTAAAACTATTTAAATTATTATTAAGGTAATGGTTATTATTCTTTAGTCAAATAAAATGATTTAAATTGTTATTAATGTAATGGTTATTTTTCTCCTGAAAAGTTGATCAAATATGAATGATTAGTTCACCTCCCAATAATGTAATTAATTTCATTGATCTATTTATGTATATAACTAAATCAGTAATGATTTTATATAACAAGAAAAATAATCTGAAAAGTTATTCTAAAAATGAAAAGCACTTAGCTTTAAAGCCACCCTGGTGAGAATACAGACAGGAATTAACATACCTCTGCTTTAAGGTCTTGCAAAGTTCTCGCCAGTAAACGATTTCTTCTTTAGAACTCAAAAATTCTGGAATTTCATCATTATCCATGTTGAGTGAAATCTACAACAAAGCACAAAGAACCAATCAGCATTGGGAAATGTCACTAATACACAGATAATAAACACAAATCGTCAGGATACCATTGCTGTGATTTTAGCTGCAATATTCCGAGACTTATCCATCATCAAATATTTTCTGTTGCAGTCGTCAACCATTGGCAAGAACCCTCTCGGGCTGAGCACAGCAGTCTGCTTTTTTCACTAATTACATTCAATCAGCAGTCTCTAAAGCGTGATCACACTGCTTCAATATCAGCAAAAAGATTAATTTTGTTATTTCCGTAGGAAAGGCTTCATACACAAGTGCTTCTCTGCAATTAGTTGTAGCCAAGGAGCCAAAGACGCTTTCTAGTAGCTCGAAACAAAGACAGGTGGTCTCAGCCCTACTAGCTGATACAGTGTGATTTTACTTTTGTGGATAATGTTTCCGCTGCACAAGAGAGCGGCCACATAAACCCAGGAGCTGATGTAATATGCAGAAATCCTGGTTTGTATTACTTCCTTAGCAAACCCCTTTTTCTTGTGTCCTTTCCAGTCTGGATGAGATCACACAGATGGAATTTGCTTTAAGGAGCTTTACAAACAGATCACTGTGCTCTGTAAAGTGCCACACTAGCGATCACATGTACTTGGTAAAAAAAAAAGGAGAGACCATTTAGCGCACACGTCTGCCGTACAAAGCCTTGCACTGCATTTCTTAAACCAGTTAGAAAATGAGATTAGTCCTGTAGTAAGTCACAGGTTGTTTAAAAGAAAAAATACAAAAATGTGCATCTAATCTATGCAAAATGTTCTGCTTAGACCCCACTCAGGGGAGTCCTGCGTTATTTGCCCTGAGTGGTATAAGGACAAAGCAGGTCATGACCTCTCCGAAGCTAAATCACCACAACCTCATGAGCAGAAGAACTGTTACACTGTGGCACCAGTACAGACAAAGCTATGCTGCTCATATACTTGCAAGACTCAATGCAATATGTCCAAACTCCTATTACTGGATTTATGAGATTAAAGGGACATTATCTCATTTGTTTTGTTCTCTTGGTATCTTTTGTTGAAAACATTTTGGGTTTCATGTCACTTTAAGTTAAAACATGGCTGCACATATATGCCAAAAACTATTAGTTTTTAAAATTCCACTGAGTTTCTATAAAGCAATGAGTGCAGCCATGTTTTAACTTAAAGTGACATGAAACCCAAAATGTTTCTATTATGATTCAGATAGAAAAAGATAGATAATACGATTTTAAACAACTTTCCAATTTACTTCTATTATCTAATTTTCTTCCTTCTCTTGTTATCCTTTGCTGAAAGGTTTATCTAGGCAAGCTCAGGAGTAGAAAACAACCTAGGTTCTAGCTGCTGATTGGTAGCTGCATATATAAACTGATTGTAATTGGCTCATCCATGTGTTCAGTTAGAAACCAGTAGTGTAGTGATACTCATTCAACAAAGCATACCCAAAGTACAAGGAAAAATGATAATAGGAGTAAATTAGAAAGTTGCTTAAAATTATTTCTTTATCTGAATCATGAAAGAAAAAATGTGGGTTTCATAGTTTCCTTTATTTAAGTTTCCTGTGAAACCTAAGTGATCGGACCATTTATCAATTTTCTTACCATTAAGGACCAGGGCTATTTTTACATTTCTGCGGTGTTTGTGTTTAGCTGTAATTTTCCTCCAACTCATTTACTGTACCCACACATATTATATACTCATTTACTGTACCCACACATATTATATACTCATTACTGTACCCACACATATTATATATTCATGTACTGTACCCACACATATTATATACTCATTTACTGTACCCACACATATTATATACTCATTACTGTACCCACACATATTATATACTCATTACTGTACCCACACATATTATATACTCATTTACTGTACCCACACATATTATATACTCATTTACTGTACCCACACATATTATATATTCATGTACTGTACCCACACATATTATATATTCATGTACTGTACCCACACATATTATATACTCATTTACTGTACCCACACATATTATATACTCATGTACTGTACCCACACATATTATATACTCATGTACTGTACCCACACATATTATATACACATGTACTGTACCCACACATATTATATACTCATTTACTGTACCCACACATATTATATACTCATTTACTGTACCCACACATATTATATACTCATGTACTGTACCCACACATATTATATACTCATGTACTGTACCCACACATATTATATTCTCATTACTGTACCCACACATATTATATTCTCATTACTGTACCCACACATATTATATTCTCATTACTGTACCCACACATATTATATACTCATTACTGTACCCACACATATTATATACTCATTACTATACCCACACATATTATATACTCATGTACTGTACCCACACATTATATACTCATTACTGTACCCACACATATTATATACTCATGTACTGTACCCACACATATTATATACTCATGTACTGTACCCACACATATTATATACTCATGTACTGTACCAACACATTATATACTCATTACTGTACTCACACATATTATATACTCATTACTGTACCCACACATTATATACTCATGTACTGTACCCACACATATTATATACTCATGTACTGTACCCACACATATTATATACCATTTTTCTCGCCATTAAATGGACTTTCTAAAGATACCATTATTTTCATCATATCATTTAATTTACTATAAAAAAAATTATAAAATATGATGAAAAAATTGAAAAAAAAAACACTTTTTCTAACTTTGACCCCCAAAATCTGTTGCACATCTACAACCACCAAAAAAAAACCCATGCTAAATAGTTTCTAAATTTTGTCCTGAAAAATACCCAATGTTTACATGTTCTTTGCTTTTTTGCAAGTTATAGGGCAATAAATACAAGCAGCACTTTGCTATTTCCAAACCATTTTTTTTTTTTCAAAATTAGCGCTAGTTACATTTTAACATTGATATCTGTAGGAATCCCTGAATATCCCTTCACATGTATATATATATATTTTTAGTAGACAACCCAAAGTATTCTTCTAGGCCCATTTTGGTATATTTCATGCCACCATTTCACCGCCAAATGCGATCAAATAAAAAAAATTGTTAACTTTTTCACTAACTTTAGGTTTCTCACTGAAATTATTTACAAACAACTTATGCAATTATGGCACAAATGGTTGTAAATGCTTCTCTGGGATCCCCTTTGTTCAGAAATAGCAGCTAAATGCCACTGCGCACCAAACTTTTATTACGCCCAACAGTGAAGGGGTTAATTAGGTAGCTTGTAGGGTTAATTTTAGCTTTAGTGTAGAGATCCGCCTCCAACTTGACACATTCCACCCCCTGATCCCTCCCTGACCCCCCTCAAACAGCTCTCGTCCCTCTCCCACCTCACAATTGTCACCGCCATCTTAAAGTCTGCCAAAATAAAAATAAGTTGTGTGCAGAATTATATAACATTATTTTGTAGGTTTACTGGCCCTTTACAGGGACATTTCAGCAAAAATTGGAGTCCACATGGATGCATTCTAGTTTAACAGAAGCACTTTTGTAATATACATGTATTAGTAAAAATTATTTTAATACAAGCTATAGCTGTTTCAAAAGTGTACCACCATGTAAACACCAGCAGTGAGCCTAAGGTGCTTGTACCATCTAGTAATGCCTCAATTTGTTAATTACCGACACGATACAAGCCCCACTGGTGCTTTGAGCAGCTGCAGTATTTAATATGCTGGTGCACTGAGAATATCTAGCTATGCTTCACATGCAGAGAAAAGCACTAAAACAGCAATAACTTTCACTAGAAGCATGTCTGACAATACAGGTATATTGCAAATATGTTTCTATTCAAAGGTGTAATTCATCTAGGTGCATTTCAGTTTGGACCGGAATGTAACATTGAGGCACTCATTACCTTATTGAAAACTAAACCTTTACGGGAGCCGGCACTCACAGGAGATGGCCGCACTTTAGGTGAGCTCCGGAACACCAGCCCAGCAAACGGCTCAATATGCACCTAAAGCTGTTTTAAGCAATCGGAGGAAAGATCCGATCAGTTCAGAAGTGATAGTCACTTAACTTGCGGCAAAAGTGATACATTTTAAAAGCATCGGTGAAGCTCTCCAGATCGGGGCCTGCTAAAGTGAATGCGCAGGAAGCCGGAGCGTTATGAACACAGCAACGTGGGATTGATATTAAAGCCTCTGAACCGTTTAAACAGGAGATCGTCATACCGTAAGGCAACAAATATAAACTTACAGGCTTGTCAATACCTTACATCGGGGTGGATCTTCCAACAAGCCCAATAAACGATAGAAACCATTTTGTAGCAGCCACGCAGAGATGCAAATAACCGCCAGGATAATAGGCTCTGCAGCGGTATGTAAATTGCTCAGGAGACTTTATTAATGAATAAAGCACAAGTCACAGCCATCATACAGCACGATATCTAGAGCTGAAATGTCTTTCTAGCCATATCATTACATTAGCCCGTAAGCACTCAATAAATGCATAAATAAATAACTTTGTGATACTTCCAGTGCTGCGGCTAAAACACACGCCCATATTCACAAAGAACTGTCTCTCTCTGTCACAAAAAGAGTCCTGTATTAAGATATATATAAAAGCAATCTCAGCTGATTGGACAATTCTGGAACATTTTCTCAATATTGTCAGCGCTTTTTATCAGTCCATCCTCATTGGCACGTAATCTGCAGCTATGTCTCCTAGAAAAATGCCTCAGAAGGATAAAGAAAAACGCTCTAAACCTAAAGTATCATCTACACCATCAGTAGATCACTTTTTTAAAACAGCAAACCCACAAGTCTCAGATCTATCTCTTTCTACGTCTCCTAAGATAACACATACACCATCCACCTCTGAGTCTGATTCAGATGAAGAGCAAGCAGCAAGCAACCATTTGTGTCCCCAAATCCTTACTCTCTTACCTACCTTCAAAGGAAGACTTTGCAACGTTGCTTATTCAAGTAAAGGAGTGCATTAAAGACGAGATCTCAGATTTAAAAAAGGACATATTAGATATTGGCAACAGGGTGGAAAAGCTTGAAAATGATTGGGGAAATTATAGCTCAGAGGCAGCTGAAATGAAAACCCAACTGGACCAACAAGATAACACTATACAACAACTGGAAAACAAATTAGATGATCTGGAGAACAGATCCAGAAGGCATAACATAAGAATTAGGGGAATTCCAGAAACAGTCCAAGCAGCAGATCTACCTATTTCTATATCTCAGGAACCAAGAAGTTCCACCTTCAGTTGAAATCGATAGGGCTCATAGAGCACTAAGACCCACTCCTCAAGAAGGAGCTTCCCCGAGAGACATTATTGTCAGAATAACTAATTACTCAGTGAAAGAGCAAATAATGAAAGGAGCAAGAAGTAAACAACCTATACAATTTGAGGGTGTGAATCTCCAGTTTTATACAGATCTCTCCAGCAGAACCCTTCAAAAGAGGAAAGAATTGGCTCCACTAACATCTCACCTTAAGATCATTGAACATCAAATACAGATGGAACCATCTATTTCAATTAGTGGCAACGTGGAACAACAGAAGAGCAATCTGCGCAGCCCCATCAGAAATGTTGGATTGCTGCCGCAAACTAAAAATTCCTCCTATGGCATCAGACACAGAAGTACCCAGGGAACAAAGAGAGAAGTTGAGGCAAAGAGCATCCCCTAAACCTCAACGTACAGAATGGCAACAAGTGCAGAGGAAAAAATAACAACTCATATCATTTGGAACACCAACATGGCTGGTGGGTGACTAGATCTGAGATCTACAATGGCACCCAAGAGTATCCTTTTTGGGCCTTTGAGCCTAGGTTATTGAACTATTAAGATGGATTTTGCTTTAAGTGTACTGTTACAATGGAAAAATATGCTATATTACTATGTTTATAAATAACAACCGTTTGCTGGGTGGGGAGAGTTCCATTGGGAATTCTTGTTAGTTGTGACCCCCCCCCCCCGTAACTAATCTTAGATTAGTCCTAGTTTTCAGTGTTATTTTTCTAGTTTGTTATAGTTGTTTGTTATTTGTTACAGCAGAAACTGTCTTATTGAGTTGGAAGATGAACAATTTATCACTCATTCAGTTAAACCAAACACATCGATGAGTGAAACCACGATATGTATATTATCCCAGAATGTTAAAGGGTTTGATAGTCCCAATAAAAGGTCCATGGCGTTTAGGGATATTATTCACAAAGGAGGTAACATTGTGGGATTACAAAAAACACATTTTAAGAGAGGCAACATACCACAACATTATCACAGTAACTATTCCCAACACTTTCATAGTGCACACCCAAAAAAAAAAGTCAATGGAGTAAGCATATTAATCCACAAGTCGATCCCTTTTAAGTTAATAAATCAGAGCAAAGATAGGGAAGGGAGATTCTTAGCTATAAGCAGTGTGCTATTCCACAACCAACTACCATAATAAACATCTACGCTCCAAACCAGAAACAAGCCAGCTTCTTAAGATCTATTGTTCCCCTGATTCAGGATATATTGGTGGGCCAGTTGATAATTTTGGGGGACTTTAATATCCCACTACTCCCCAAGTTAGATAGTTCTAATGGCAATATTCATACTCCTAAAAAATCCCTTAAAATGGTTTGGAACCTTATAAAAACATTTGGGTTGCATGATACTTGGAGAGTATTTAATCTAGGGAAAAGAGATTACACATTTTTCTCGGCCCCAAACAAAACATATTCTAGATTAGATCATATATTGGTAGATCATCTCACCCTATCTCATGTTAAAGACATAGCTATTTTGCACACAGCCTGGTCAGACCACTCCATGGTGAGGTGCAACATAAATTGGCCATCTGCTCTACTTAGAGTTTAGTTGGAGGCTAGAAAGCACGCTTCTGTTAGACCCTGAGATAAATAAATTAGTTTCAGGGGAACTAAAGGAATTTTTTTTTTTAAATGTACAGGAAGGCATGGCTTCTACCACAGTATGGGAAACCCATAAAAGCTATATAAGGGGGGTGCTGATACAAGCCAGAGCACATAGAAATAAAATCCTCAGAGAAGAATACACCCACATAGCTAGGGAATTGTCTCACTTAGATTATTTGCACAAACTACACCCTTCTGATAATAAAATCCAAGAGCAGATTGATTTTTATAGATTTAAAATGCAGACACATCTACATATTAAAGCACAATCTTCTGCCCTAAAACTGAAACAAAAGTACTATGCAGAGGCAAATAAACCGGGACGTCTTTTAGCAAGATCTCTCAAAACAAAGCAAGCAAAAAATTACATTCACTCAATAAAGCAACCAAACGGTAAAATTGTAGAAGACACAAATCAAATAGCAGAAACCTTTAAAAATTATTTTCATTCTCTCTATAATCTGTTTCCCGATAAAATACAAGCCCAACATCCCACAAAGTGCTCCCAATATTTAGAAGGGGTCCAATTAACCCAACTAACTGAGGAAAAAAAATTAAGTATTGAACTCACCAATCCTAAAATCAGAGGTAATAGAGGCAATTAAAACACTTAAAACTGATAAAGCTTCTGGCCCTGATGGGTTCTCAGGCATTTATTATAAAGTGTATCAAAACTCGCTAATCCCTCATATGTTAAATGTTTTCCATCAAATAGAGAACACAGGCATATTCCCAGACAGCATGCATCACGGTTTTGCCCAAACCAGGGAAGAAGAACGATCAACCTGCAAATTTTAGGCCCATATCCCTTCTGAATCTTGATTTAAAAATATACGCCAAAATATTAGCCACCAGAATGAACAAAGTTTTACCTAAATAAATCTCCCCTGACCAGGTAGGTTTCGTACCGAGAAGGAAAGCAAAAGATAATACGCTTAAGATCTTAGACGTACTAGACCATGTGAACAAGAATAACATCCCGATAATACTACTATCAACGGACGCTGAAAAGGCGTTTGATAGGCTCGACTGGTCCTTCCTAGAAGTCACCCAAACAAAATTTAATTTCCCGCCCCTATTCATAAAACAAATTATGGCACTTTATACTTTCCCCTCGGCACAGATTCGGATAAATGGCACACTATCAGATCAATTCAAAATGAGAAACGGAACTAGACAGGGGTGCCCACTGTCCCCCCTTCTTTTTGTCCTGTCTCTGGAGGTTTTAGCATCCAAGATAAAACATAACAATTCCATTGAGGGAGTCACGATCGCAAATAAAGTTTATAAATTGTGCATGTTCGCGGACGACATTCTTATGTCGTTAACGTCGCCAGTAAAATCTATTGCAAATGTCCAAAAGGAACTTGCAGATTATGGGAAGGTGTCTAACTTCCTAGTAAATATTACAAAATCGGATATCCTCCCCATTGATGTCCCCCATACTATATTGACTGAAATTAGAAAAAAAATGTAAATTCTCTATCCAACCTAAAGCTATTAAATATCTAGGTATAAATATAACACCCAAGGTGGAGTCTATCCGCTCAACCAATTATACAAAACTTTTAGCAGAAATTACAAAGCTCACATCCTCCTGGAAATCCAAAAACACATCGTGGATAGGTAGGATACATTCTGCTAAAATGGTGTTACTACCCAAGATTTTGTATTTACTTCAAACAATCCCACTCCCTCACACCGAGATTTATATTAACAAACTACAAAGATTAATAAACAGGTTAATTTGGAAGAATAAACCCTCAAGGATAAATAAGGCTACAATGTACGCAATAAAAAGACCAAGGAGGATTAGGGGTTCCCAACCTTTTGTTATATAAAAGAGCGATATCCATGCAGAGGATTATAGAATGGTGTAGATTTAATGTAGATAATTTTAAACACTGGGTACAAATTGAACACGACATATCAGGAAATAAGCAATTAGGTGGGGCCTGTTGGCTACCTAACAACCCATACTATACGCATGGGGAGAAGTTGCAAACTATCACTAACACACTAACTGATTGGAAATTAATATGCGCACTTAGTAAGGAGATATCAAGCAGATTCTCGCCATTAACTCCCATATTAGCTAATCCAGATCTCCCAATAGAGACGTTAATCACCCAGGACTCAGATATGTCCATACATGGAGGCATACCAATAGTTACTTTGATACATAACAATAAACTGAATCCCAAATCTGAATTAGGATCGCTAGAAGGGGACATCTTGACACCTTGGTTGAGATATCACCAAGTTAATCACTATATTAATACTCATAGAGAAAGAAGTAATTTTCTAAGACCACTCACCACATTTGAAATAATGTGTTACACAACTCTCCCACAAAAAGGAATTATCTCACAAATGTACAAGATATTGCTGAAAGTAACATCTCCAAAACCACACAAGTATATTAGGGCTTGGAAGAGAGATTTATGAGTTCAATTCAATGCTAAAGATTGGCAAAACATCTTTTATAATACAGCTCACTCTGCACACTCCACTCAAGGGCTGGAAACAAATTACAAGATTATATTAAGGTGGTATCTCACTCCGCTCAGACTCAAACATATGTCTGGCAGAGCCTCTGATAGATGTTGGAGGTGTAATTTAGATATGGGAAATATGGGTCATATATGGTGGTCTTGTCACATTATCCAGGATTTCTGGAAATTAATATTAAAAGAGGTCAATACAGTCCTGTCCAGTAGCCTTCCAGTTTCACCAAGGATCTGTTTATTCAACACTTATAGCGAAGTGCAATAAAGAAACTTCTAGCATAAATACTCCTAAGTGCGGCTAAAATTTTGATAGCCTCTCATTGGAAATCTAATGCGGCTCCTTCTGTGGGAGAATGGAGAAATAAAGTACAAAATCTCATCACCCTGGAGAGATATTTTTTCCTTAAAAGCAATAGATTACAAACATACCATGATATGCTTTTCTTTTAGGACTCATATATAGGGACTATCTGTTAGCTGAGTTTAACCATGACTCAAGAAGGGCTCACACTCACTCGTCCATTTTCTTTTCTTACTGTTGTATATAACTATGCAAATGTTAATGCATTTTATTCTGGAAACAATTGTTCATTGAAGAAGTAATTACCTCTAAAGTAGGTATAGCAAATGTCAGATTCTGCTACATTTTGTTTTTGTTTTAGATTAGTTTTCTGTTAATTCAGACTAAGTTTAGGTCAGGTTACAGATCTGCAATTTAAAGAGACTCGTTGTGCACTTTGCAATGTTTTGTAGAGAATATCTTGTTGTAAGTTGTGCATCATGATGTAATCCTTATGATGTCTACAATATGTAAAACCTTCAATAAAGAAATAATAAAGAAAACTAAACCTTTACACTCATTTCTTTAATATCAATTGTAAAACCTACATATTAGTCTAAGGCTAATCTTTCCTTATGTCTAGTGTGTATTCACTGTTTAATATCCCTTTAAATGACTAATAAGTGTATTCCAGCCAATAAATGAGTAAAGTCACTGATGCAAGTGATGTTAGAAAAAAAGTGCAATGATTTAAATTTGATTGACAGTGTGTTCTGGGTAAGGAACTGTTAAAGGGACATACCAGACAAAATATAACTGCACAGAGGAATTACATCTTTGAATAGAAACATATTTGTAATATAAATGTATTAGCTAAAATGCTTCTGGTAAAAGTGATCACTGATTTAATGGTAACATTTTTCTCTGCACGTGCATGTGAAGGATAGCTAGATATTCTCAGTGCACCAGCATTTTAAATACTGTAGCTGCTCAGAGTGCCAGTGGGGCTTGTATCATGTCAGCAATTAAATGGAGTAATTACCAGATGGTACAAGCACCTTAGGCTCTCTGAGCAAGTGCTGTGTTTAAAATGCTGGTGCATGGTGCATATTTAAATACACTTTTGAAGCAGCTATAGCTTTTATTAGAAGCATTTTGCTAACACATGTCTATTACAAAAATGCTTCTATTCAAAACTGAAATGCATCCATGTGTATTCCAATTTTGACTGGAATGTCCCTTTAAGTCACCGCTGCATAATTGTTCTGGGTTGTAATAGTGCTGCAAGTACAAACTGTAGCAGCAGTTTAGCCCTTGACTATCCATATCTTTTGGCAAGAAAGGCTTAAATCATTTCTGCAAATGCATATGCAGTGATTTAGGGCCTGCTTGGAGAGAAATTGTAGTGCAGACTTCACATGTGCTTATCTCACTGAATGCTTCAAGGAAACGAGTGGGACACTCCAGCACTGTAAGGTTTCTTACAAGATTCTAGACAGCCAAATGTAGCTATAGTTGTCTAAGCAGTGTTCCGTGCATTTCTGTATGTGAAGGAGAGACAAGCCTAGTGCAAATTAGAATCATACTTTGTATATTACTGTGTATATTTTACAAATTACATTGTACTCTGCATTTGCTTCATTGTAAACTAAGGGCTCCATGTACTAAGCAGTCAGCGAGCTACCCGCAACAAATCTCGCGTCAAAACTCGCAAACTGATATGTACAAAGTCGTCAACTATGTTCAAACTCACATCTTTAAAATTGCGAGCGTACTTATCCGCCAAACCTCGCAACCTCTCCATTTTACACTGTAATTAGATACATTTGACCACCAACTCGCCAAAGACGAATGTACTAAAAAATCTATTTGTCCGCTCACTACAATTTCCGCTCCCACCTCGTTATTTTTGCCTCGCCACCTTTTAGGTGGCAGGCAAGGTAAAAAACAATAGGAAAGTCAATCTAGACGCCAGTCTAGACATATATAAAAGGCAGTAATATCAGCATTGTACAGCATTACTGGCGTCTAATTTGTCTCTCATTTCCATGTACATAAATTGCGCCCAATTTGTCGACTGTAATTAAAGAGTAATCTATATTTTAAATTTGTATTGTATAGTTGTCAATCTTTATAATTATTTTTATATTAATATTTATATATTATCAGATCCAGATGAAGCCATATCCAAATGAAATATACAAAATAAATAAATATTACAAAAATAACGCTCTGTTATCACTCTTCAAAAAATTTTGAACAATAATAAAGTTGTTTAGATAAGTTGAACTTTTATAGGAGCAAAATTCTATTCCCGCGACTACTATGATGTTCGTGACACCTTGCATGTCACGTGTTAATAATTGGCCAGACAATTCAACTGAAAGTTAAGTACATCAGCTTAGTCGCGGCGAGCGAGGCGTCAAATTTATCAATAATCCGCAACTGCTCGCGGCGGGCTAGACTTGTCTATTTATTGGGGGATTATTAGTACATAGCGACAGCGGACACCATTTCGCCCGCAGCGAGTAACGGCGAGTTTATCCGCGTCTACAATGACGGATGAATTGACGGCTTAGTACATGGAGCCCTAAAACTGACAGTTTCAGAAAGTGGGAGGGACAGGGCAGTACCCTGGGCTGAACAGGGGAGTTCCCAGGGTATGTCTAAAGTTCTCTCACAATTCTTGTGAAATTATGTAAGCATAATAAACAAGCTGGTCTCTCTGATTTATCTTGCCAGCTGTATAAAGGTGAAGTTTGTTCAAAATTCACAATACACTTATTTAATTGACAACAAAAAATAATATATATATATAAATTATGTATAGAGAGCACTCTCACTTTCAAAGTTCTTTAGTGCCAGGGTGCCAGCAGGTAAGTAAGTATACAAGGTAAAGGAAGGCACTCACTGGTCTTTTCATCAAATATTTATTATCATGCGTGACGTTTCGGGGACACACTCCCCTTCCTCAGACAAACACAAGCCAACAAAGACTGAAAATATAAAGCCAAACAAGCCCCTCCCCAGAGCAAAATTGCGCCAAAAATGGTTACCATAGTGATCCTCAACAACACAGAAATCCCTAATGAGTTCCACATGCAATGCAAGTGTTAACAGCTGTTCCTCATGCAGGCAGTACATTTTAAACAAACATATAAGAAACATATAGTGAATATATCAAAAGAGCGCATATCAAATATAATCATATGTGTACCATAATGCAACAAAGTGTAGTGAATATACAAAGAGAGCATATATCAAGCATACTCGTATATATACCATGCTAAAGTAAAATCTATATGTGTTATAAATCCCCATGTGTCCCCTAACACATATGCTGAATCAATGTGTATTGTGTGCTATTGTGAAATGTACACTAATATGTTGTGCACTTGTGGTCAATTTGTATATACAGTCAGCCCAATGGACACAATCCAAATGTATGGTCAAAATCAGATGAAATAAAATAAATAATCTTTAGATCAAAGTATAAACTAATAGGAGTAGCAGACAGAATCGTCAAACCCTGTTACAATCTTGAAGGATACTGAATGTAATCACGATATAGTAAATTATCTGACAGTGGGATACTACGTGTCTAGTGACCACCCTTATGAAAGTAGAAAATCGTTATACTTAAACGTTCAGCATACTGGATTCTATATAATACATATCAATGTACCTGATTGAATTTCTATTCAGTAATGGCGAACGGTTTGTCTTAGACGCACACACCCGGTGTTGACGTCATAAGCTGACTAGCTACACAAAGTAAATGGTTGCCACAGCAACGATGCACAACTAAGCTAGTGGTGAAATTGTAAATTGAGAAGCCCTAACCTACAGTACGTCTAGGCAAACGCCCAGAATACTATAATAAATAAAATAATTCTCAATGTGAAACTACTATGTACATAAATGGTACGTGTGAGTGTATGACCCAGAGCGGGCAAAACTTAGCAGCAGTGATTATTAGACAATAGCACCTAAATAAATACATATCTAAAGTCTGCCCAAAATAAATACATGGGTAAAGGAGCCAAACGGCATCACTAATGCTGCCACATAGGAAACAAAGTAGATGGGGAAATAAAGAAGCAAGGAAACAAACAAGAGTGAGTGGAAAAACAAAGAGAAAAAAAATAAAGAGAAAAAATAAAAATAAAGAGTAAAATAAATAGAGAAATATAAAGAGAAAGTAAAGAGAAAAAAAATAATAAAATGTTTAAATAAATGAATGTAACATAAGCCCAAAAGAAAAATGTGTGAGGAAAATAAACAAATAAATCAATAAAGTAAACTAAAATAAATAAAAGAAAAATATAAGTAAAAGATATAAGAAAAAGATATAAGAAAAAATAAGAAAAATTATAGGAAAAAATAAGAAAAAGTAAATGAAATTAATAAATAGATGGATAAATATACAGGGAAATAGATGACAGAGAAGAGAAAACCCCGTCTAAACCAAGGAAGCGTGAAAAAGATGAAAAGCACATACAAAGAGATAAAGAAATAGGAAGGAAAAAGGAAAGGAGAAAGGAAAGGAGAAAGAGAAGGAAAAAAGGAAGAATAAAGAATGGATCATCAACTTTCACAGGCCATGCCATGTAGGTATCAAGTTCATCTACCACAGGGTTCTATTCAACCAAGCTTCTTCAAAGTCGTCCACTTCAATTCAACGAAACACTTCAATAATAGGAAACAGTGCCAGTCCAAGTTCACATTCAATCCCCTCGGACGTATAGTGTTTAATCTGAATATCCACTTGGATTCTAGTTGTAATAATTTATTATCCCTGTCACCACCCCTTGGGGGGATAGGAGCATGGTCGATAATCTTGAATCTTAAGTCCTGTACACTGTGTCCGCTGCTGGCGAAGTGATGTGCCACCGGTTGATCACTCCCGTGATTCTTGATGGCTGTCCTAATGGCTGATCTATGGTTGGCCATGCGGGTACGGACATCATCAACCGTTTTCCCCACATAGAACAAACCACATGGACAGTTGATTAGATAGACCACGTAGGTTGTGGTGCAGGTAAGGTAGAATTGAATTTTGTAAGTTAAATTCGTATCAGGGTGGCGGAATGTGGCCCCGGGGATCATTGCGTGACATGTAGTTCATCTGCTGCAGCGGTAGCATCCTTTCTTACTGGAAGATAACCAGGTCTTTCTGTCGTAGCAATGTTTAGGGTCCGTCGCCACCAGTTGGTCCCTCAAATTCCGGTTTCTCTTGAACCCCACTCTGGGACTCCCCCACTCGCCAAACGGTAGACCAGTATCATCCTTAATAATGTGCCAGTGAGTCCTTAGAAAATGTCCTATGTTCTTTGTATCTGGACAGTATTTGGTTACGAATGTCATCCTTTTGGTGTCATCTCTCTCATGCCTCATGTTGGGATCACCCTGTTCCCTCATGCATTCTAGGAGATAATCCCATTTGTAGCCTCTTGCCAAGAATTTCTTTGCAATGTCTTGGAGCTGTGTCTTCATAACTTCAGTATTGCTGTTGTTTCTGTTTACTCTTGACATCTGGCCCCGGGGTATGGCCTTGAGTAAAGATGATGGATGGCAGCTGTGTGCGTGTAATACAGAATTCCTGTCTGTAGGTTTCTGATACAGCGTTGTTCCTACAGTCGTGCCATCTCTAAAGATGCACAAATCAAGAAATTCCACCTTTTCTTCACTGCAACACATTTTAAACTGGATAGGATGATTCAATCCATTTAGTTGGTCAAACCATTTCTGTAAAGATTCCCTTGAGCCGCCCCACACAATGAAATATATATATATATATATATATATATATATATATATATATATACACACACACTAAAAACTATTGGCAAAACAAGTTAAAACAGTTTAATTTGTATTTGCTGAAACTGAGATTTTATATCAGCCCCAGGTGTTCTGTTTAATTCTCTGTCCCCTGTGAAATTATGTATCCTACACAGCCTCATTACTTTCTATGGATGACATCTCTCAACTCTCTGGGTCTTCCAGGTTCTGCCCTTTTTCTTGTAGAATTCAGTGAGTTCAGCCTCTGCGACGTCTACAATATAATTTCTCTCCAAAATGGAGAATCTTTGCTTACCGGGCCCATAGAAAATAATAAAGCTCTCTGAGAGACTGTATTTCTTACATTTAAAATAAAACTGAAAACGGACAGCTTCAAAGTGCAATGTAATTTACAATCCACAATGAATGTCTCTGCCAGGCTCATCTTCCTTACACGTCGCTCTTCATCTGCTGCACCTCTCTGCCAATCCCTTCACTGGCTTCCTCTTGCCTCTAGGATAAAACACAAAACTCCTTCTGACATACAAAGCCCTCAATTGCATTGCTCCCCCCTATATCTCAGACCTTATCTCCAGATACTCTCCCTCCCGTCCCCTTCACTCTGCTCATGACCTCCTACTCTCCTCCCCTCTTGTTACCTCATCACACTCCCGTTTACAGGACTTCTCCAGACTGGCTCCCATCTTGTGGAACTCTCTGCCTCGCTCCACAAGACTCTCCCCTAGTTTTGAAAGCTTCAAGCGCTCCCTAAAGACTCTACTGTTCAGGGATGCATACAACCTACACTAACCTTACATTATACCAGTTCCTCTCCTCCATTGCTATCCCCTGAACCCACTTAGCATGTAAGCCTAAGAGTCCAGCTGTTTGTAGATCACCTTCTTAAGAGCTGACTACAAAAGTGTGACTCTTGGCAGGGCCCTCTACCCATTTGATCCCTATAATTGTTTTGTTGTACTCCGCCTTTGTTTATAGCGCTGCAGAATCTGTTGACGCTTTACAAATAACTAATAATAATAATATACAAAGTATGATACTAATTTGTTAAAGTTACACAGAAACTGTGAACGCATAATCAGAATTTGGAAAATCCCAATCCTTAATTAACTGCTGTATACAAAATAGAAAGTGCAAAATCTAAATGTAATAAGACTGAATCTGAAGTGTAAAGTAATATAAAATAAAAAGCACAAAGAGTAAATGCAGCAGAACTGTCATGCAGTGCTATATTGCACTGGGATTGTCTCTCCTTCACATACAGAAGTGCAGGGAACGCCTCGTGGAGAAGTAAAGCAAAATCTGCCTTTTCAGAATTTCACTAGGGATCTCGGGTTGCTGTAGGATAATTTTAAATCATCTCATCTGAGGGGAAAGGTTTATAGCATTAGGCCCCTCAAACACTTGATTACCAAAGGCTTTATTCACATAAACATATGTATAATAAAAATCAGTTTCTAATGGCTATTTGTTTAGCTTCTATATTTTAAATAAATGTACTGAAAATCATTTGTTAGCTTCAACTCCCAAGTATAACAGAGTTTATAAAACAAGTCTCGTTAATTATGATGGACTTTAGCTACAGGTTTAAATCATACAAAGTATAAATACACAATTTAATGGAAGGAGAAATATGAAATGCTAAAGCAAGTGAGATATATTTACCACAAAAAAAAAGAATTGTTGTAAAACCACCTTTTAAAGCAGACAAAGTTCTTTAGTTAGTGAAACACTATAAAGCATGTAAAGGGCTGTTTTCCCCAATGCTGCTGGGAAAATTAGGCCTCAAATGAAGGAAACCCTAATACAAAGAGCACAGTCTAATTGTGACACAGACCCTGCCCCCCCCCCCCGATAACGTCTAACTCTGCCTGTTGTTTGCAAACTGCAGGCAAGTCGCTAACAGGCGGCAATCAGCACTCAAGCAACTCACTGAGGTTCATTTTAAAGGGAAATTAGACGTAGAATAGGGCCTGACCTGGATGTCACATTAGCAGAACAAAGTGTGGGAACTGCTGTGAGTGTCAGTATTCACCAGCTGAAAAGCACAGGGCTGGAAAATGCGCTCTAATAGCCTAGAGAATAACAAGGGACACTAAAAATGCATAAGATTACAAATACAGATATTTAACCCTTTCCCTGCCAGAGAGGGCTGAACTGCACTTTAAAGGAAAATTAAAGTCAAAATTAAAGGGATAGTAAACCCATTTTTTTTTCATGATTTAGATAGAGCAGAAATTTTAAGCAACGTTCTAATTTACTCCTATTATCAATTTTTCTTCGCTCTCTTGATATCGTTATTTGAAAAAGCAGGACTCTAAACTTAGAAGTTGGCCCATTTTGGTTGGTGGCTAAATGTAACCACCAATGAGCAAGCACTATCTAGGATGCTGAACCAAAAATGGGCCGGCTGCTTAGTTTATATTCCTGCTTTTTCAACTTAAGATAGCAAGAGAATGAAGGAAAATTGATAATAGAAGTAAATTAGAAAGTTGCTTAAAATTGCTGCTCTGTCTGAATCATGAAATAAAAAAATAGTGTTTACTATCCCTTTAAAATGTTCATAGTTCAGATAGTGCATGACATTTTAAAGGGACAGTCTACAATAGAATTGTTAGTTTTAAAAGAAAGATAATCCCTTTATTACCCATTCCCCAGTTTTGCATCACCAACACAGATATATTAATATGCTTTTTACCTCTGTGATTATTGTATCTAAGCCTCTTCTGACAGCCCCCTGGTCACATGACTGTTTATTATCTATTGACTTGCATTTAACATTGTATTGTGCTAAATCTTAAATAACTTTCTGTGCCGGAACACAGTGTTATCTATATGGCCCACGTGAACTAACAAGTCTTTTGATGTGAAAAACAATTTTAAAAGCATGTGATAAGAGGCAGCCCTCAAGGGCTTAGAAATTGGCATATGAGCCTACCTAGATTTAGTTTAAAGTAAGAATACCAAGAGAAAAAAGCTAATTTGATGTTAAAAGTAAATTGGAAATATGATTAAAATGACATGTCCTATCTGAATAATGAAAGTTTAATTATTTTTTTTAATTTTTTTTATACATTTTTTTATTGAGGTTATTAAATGATACAGCGTTGAGAATTACATATAGTTTGTAGGTCAATAATTAAGAACAAATATAACGACATCCCAAATAAAGATGTTAAGGCACAGGTTACAGCACGTTATGCAAATAAAAATACAACATACTGAGGAATAGGAGAACTAACAATCTAGATTGAGTAACAATTCACTAATAATGAATCGTTCATATACCTTTAACAAACTTCATAGTTCTCCAATACACAAACAGCAGTAAGACGTAAATAAGGACTACGTGTATATACCAAAAATAGGAAATCAGACCTGCTATATAACTATAAGTAACTGACTGAGAAAGGGATAATAACAGGAGGACTAAACAAACTAAATTGGAACCTCTTTTTCTCTTAGGGGGTATTGGGGGAGGAAAGCAGTGGGAAAAACCACTCGAGTAAGGGAGAAGAGGGGAAGATAAAGTAAAATGTTTTCATATTGGGCTAGTGAGTATACTATGACATGGAGGGGGAGCCGAGTATATTCAAGTAGAGAGAGTAGTATATGCCTAGGATATGTATTTATATATATTCTTAAATAGGTCAGGGTACAGATGTAAGAAAAGGTCAATTGTAGACATAATGCATAATGCTAAAAGAGAGCTGAAAGTGGCTAGGGACCTAAGTAACAAGAATTAAGGCATAAAATATGGGGTGACTATAAGCTAGGAGCGGGGAAGGTAAAGACCCCAGTCCTCACATCCAAGAAGGGAACCTTTAACCAAAGTTATAACAGGTATCTGCTTCAAGGTAATATTGCTCCCTGCGTCTCTTGCGTATAACTTAGAATATCTAATAGGTGCAAAAGAGGGGAACATAATCCTAAGCATCTAGCAGCAACAACTATTATGATATGTCATCACCTTCCATCTGTAATGCAGCATGTATCCTCACTATATGCTAGACTGGGGATTCAACAATAGATGTTATAAATTTTATACATCAACTTTAAGTGTAAAACAATTAGCAAAGTTATTCTAAGACCATTCACTCTAAATCTAAACAATGGCTGGGGAGATAAATGAGCAATATCAGCAGTTAGGAGTGTCAGCATGAGTAATGAATGGAGCATCAAGCTCAGACGTGTAAAAACATACATACATATAGGAATTAGTATCAGTAAGAATGGCTTAGAAGCATAAACATGTAAAAGAGGGGATTGCAACTTAGAGCAATAATGTCCAGTACTTCACATGGGAAAGTGGGTTCTAATGATTAACCCACTCCACTCCTAAAGAATTGGTCTGGATCAGGACAGTTACTTCTGAGCAGATCAGCATCCCCACTTGGAGGCCGAGTAAACGGCAAACTTGGATAGATCTGGACTCGAGATGTGAGAGATTGTGCGCTACTTGTGATGGTATTCACTCCATAACCCATTCCGCTGGATCGCCACTCACCGCTCCGCTGCTTATTTGTAAAGGAGAACTGTGACCCTGAGGCCCCATCGTCCCTCCAGAGGCCGCACCATCCAAAGAGACGACTAAGGGGAGTCCGGTGGTATACTTCGGCAGATAGCGATGAGTGCAGAAAACGGCTCCAGGCGAACAGTCGAGTTCAATGTTACTCAGAGCCCGAATGTTCCCCGGTTTCTCTATACCGTCACCAGTCTGGAAGTCACAGTGTGCTGTAGCAAGAGGATAAATACTGGCTTCAATCTGTAGCGGTATGTTTTCTCGTGTATAGAAGGCCCCCTGCGGGGCTACTAGCTCCTCCATTTTCTGACCAGGCTGAGGATCGGAAGTAAGATTTAGTGAGCGGTTTTGCCCATCTATGTTAGATGTCTCCTGCTGCGTAGTGATCCCCATTACTTGTGCTGCTCCAGATGACTCGTGAACATTCTTACCCCTAGCAGATCGCAGGGTACGGCGTAAGTCCTCAAAGTTGTGGAGCATCTGTAGCTCCAGCCCCTCCAGCATTAGCTGTAGCTGCATCTTAATATCCCCCTCCATATCCAAGTACGAGGTGTCAAAAAAAAGTTAAGGCACTCACTAGCATTAGGCTATTATACCCGGATGTTAACAAACCGGGGGGGGGGGGGATAGCTGAATGTAAAATAAGTATGAGGCCGCAGCCGTCGCTCTTTCGAACCTCAGAGTATCTTTGCTGCTGATAGAAACAGGGAAATCTGTAGCATCAAACAACTCCTTGGCTTTTCCTCTATTAAGTTCACAATTTATGCGAGGTTATAGCTGGTTAGCAAAGAAATAACTGTCAAAACGTGGAGTTATAGAGGGAGCTTCTCCATCTTGCGACTTCTCCCGGCTGCGGCTAGGAAACGCCCCCCTCATGAAAGTTTAATTTTGACTAGACTGTCCCTTTAAAGGGACACTCAATCAAAATTAAACGTATTATTCAGATAGAGCATGCAATTTTAAACAACTTTCTAATTTACTTCCATTAACAAAATGTGCAGAGTCTTTTTATATTTAAACTTTTTGAGTCACCAGCTCCTACTGAGCATGTGCAAGAATAAGTGTGTATGCATTTGTGAATGGCTGATTGCTGTCACATGGTACGTGTGTGCATTTGTGATTGGCTGATGGCTGTCACATGGTACAGGGGGAGTGTAAATAGACATAACTTTTAAAATTGTCAGAAAACAATCTACTACTCATTTGAAGTTCAGACTAAGTTCTATTGCATTGTCTTGTTATCTTGCATTTGTTGAGTATGCAAATCTACAGTGTTGACTGGTCCTTTAAGAGACTTTTCAATTGAATGCTATTATCAAATGATCTTTGTTCTCTTAGTATCCTTTGTTGTAAAGCATACCTAGGTAAGCCCAGAAACTGCAATGCACTACTGGGGGCAAGCCAATAGGTGGTTATGCGCATACGCCTTTTGTCATTGCCTCACTAGATGTGTTCAGGATTGACCATAACTATGTGTTGCAATAAAAATCATCAACACATTACAGCCTCACTTTAACTCTCTCTGACAGCCAAGGCGTTACACAGCACCGTGGAGAGGAGGAAAAGAAAAAAAACTGATAAACACTTGTGGCTATATTACACAAACACTTAACTGCAACAAGTAAAGTGTTAAATGAGTTTGTGATGCAATGTTAGTGCCATAAAGCAAATTGGCTAATGAGGGTAAATTATAAAGTGTTTGTTTTATTAAGAATACAAAGAACAAGGATGGAATATTTTCCAGAGCCCTTTAAAGCCAAGAAAACAGCGTGATCGCCACAAAAAGATATCCCAATTGATAACGCACTTCTGATTTCGCCTTTGGGGTAATGAGTACTTCGCTTTCAACACCAGTAATAAAACAAATTTATATAAAAGCACATGACACCTTAAAGGCAATGACATGCTTAGCACAGCATACAGATGGTCATATTATACAACATAATCAGGATTTTATTTCATCATTCAGATAGAGAATACTTTCATTCAGATAGAAAAACTTTCCAATTTACTTCTATTATCAAATTTGTTTCATTCTCGGTATCCTCTTCTGAAAGAGCTGCAAATGCAATGCTGTGAGCTATCTAAACATCAGCTGAGTCAAGGACAAGAGGCATAACCTAGGTATTCTCTTCAACAAAGGACACCAGATTTTAAAGTTGTTGAAAAACGCCAATTTGTGATTCGGATAGAGCATGCAATTTTAAGCAACTTTCTAATTTACTCCTATTATCAAATTTTCTTCATTCTCTTGATATCTTTATTTAAATGTAAGAATGTAAGTTTAGATGCCGGCCCCTTTTTGGTGAACAACCTGAGTTGTTCTTGCTGATTGGTGGATAAATTCATTCACCAATGAACAAGTGCTTTCCAGAGTGCTGAACCAAACAAATAGCTTAGATGCTTTCTTTTCAAATAAAGATAGCAAGAGAACGAAGAAAAATTGATAATAGGAGTAAATTAGAAAGTTTCTTAAAATTGCATGCTCTATCTGAATCCCGAAATAAAACATTCGGGTTCAGTGTCCCTTTAATTGACTTTACTGTCCCTTTGTGTGTTCCAGTAGTTCTATAACACTGCAGCATCACTCCATATGAATGCAAGAAGGCTGCATAGACTGCTCCCAGTTATATTTTGTCTTTGAATGTATTTTCCATCTACCTGCTAAACATTCAGTCATTTATAGTAATAACTACAGGTCCTACAGCTAAACTCACAAATCACCCAGGGCTCATGCAAGGAAAACAATTTCTCCTATTATACAAATCTTTGAGAAGCATTTATACTATAAAGTACAAATATGAGCTACAGGTTCAGTAAACTCACAGCATAACATTAAGAACTGCATTGCAAGTTAAAACAGCAGTGAAAATGCATTTTGTGATTGGATGATTGCGATCACATGATACAAGGGGAGGGGAAAATTGGATTAGCCTTAAAATTTGACAGAGAATATTTTTCTGCCCATTTCAAATTCAAAGTAAGTGCAATTGCATTGTCTTTTTTATTATTTGTCAATTGGAAAATTCTGCTATATTTAGTGGTCCTTTTATAGGCTTGCGCGTTGAGCTAAACAATCACTTTGTAGAATGTTTCTGGCTTAAGATAATTCCAATATATTTAGGCACGAGTAACAAATTTAATTTTCATGATTCACATAGGAGAACACAATAAAAAAAAATCTAATTTACTTCCAATATCAAATTTTCTTTGTTCACTTGGTATCTAGGTATACCTACATATGCTGAGGAGCACATATTTTTACATGGAGACTAAACGTTGAATTTAATTTTAACAATGGCTACACTATAAATGAGACTTGTATATTCAGGTAAATATAGATTTTTTTATCAAAAGAGCAGGGCTGTGTGCAATTTATTTCTAAATGAGCCAGAGAAAGGGCACTGACCAATGGATTTGGTACCAATGAGAAGGCTCTGAAGTACCTCAACCAGGAATATGAGGCTTACAGGAATGATCACCTCAAGCCTGAGATTTTGCAGTTCATCACCCTCTGAGGTTACAAAAAGAAAATTCAGGAGAGCTCAGCACTCACTTTCTTCCAAGGCATTAATGGCATTAGACAGATTTAGTGAGATGTGTCACACAGAATTATTACACTTAAAACGCTGAATCACTGTAAAAATCAGACTATAAAAGATCACATGAACATCTCTATCTAAAAAGGGAGATATTTTACCTCATGTTTCTCAGTAGCTACATCTTATTACAAAGGGACTGTCAGCTTCCAATCAGAATGCATGCCCCAGGACTTGTAAGGGAGTGTGCAGCACAGTAACTTTATTTCTATGCTCAGTTTAAGGAAGTTTACTATGAAATCTCATGAGTTTATTTTCACCAGCAGATGACAGTAAAAAGAGTAGCTGAAGATAACTGCTCACCCCAGTGAGCAAAATATCTTCCATTTTCACACAAATGTTTACGTGATTTATTTAGAAGACAGCTTCGTAAAG
The DNA here is from genome assembly GCF_027579735.1 of Bombina bombina. Taxonomy (NCBI): domain Eukaryota; kingdom Metazoa; phylum Chordata; class Amphibia; order Anura; family Bombinatoridae; genus Bombina; species Bombina bombina. The sequence continues at coordinate 1,570,005,361 of NC_069499.1, read as the reverse complement.
TTATGCTGCCCCACTTTCAAGTCATTTAGCATATAAATATTATGTCCCTAAAGCATTATAAAAGCAAACATAAAACAAAACAGTTTTGTCACAGTAGCTAGGTAATGCTTGGTTACCTATAGTCTGCGTTTAGTTCTCTCCTATGTGTAAGTAGCAGTTTCTAGAGACGCCTTATACCGTGTGAATAGACATCTAGTGTAAGACCCTTTAGATAAAAATGCACTTAACAGTATGAAACAGATAAGAGGAGAAAACAAAACCACACCTAATGCAATTTACAAACCAATTTACAAACCAATTTTTTTTTAGTCAAACAAAAATGTACTCAAATTTAACGGTCATTTAAGTTGTATCAGTTGCTGTAATGAAAGTGGGAAGTAACATGACAGTAGTGACAAAACTGGCTGATGACTTTGGGGGTGGGACAGGACATGCCCCAAATATCAGCCAAGTCTCCTCTGAACAAAATAAAAAGTCTAGACTATGTTGTGGCCTTTATGAGGTTGGTCAGCAAGGTCCACTTACATTACTCCGTGCATAAGGAAATCCCAAATCAGCTGGCAAATATCACATCCTAGATCTGTTTTTATACAAACACCCTCCTCTGGTTCCTCCGTACTCTTCCCGGCTCCTCAGTTTTGTCAACCCATGAGTCACAGTTTTCAGGACCCAACAACAAATTAAAAGAATGCAACTTTGGTTCTGCAGAGTTGATATTAAAAGATACTCTAAGGGTATAAACCTGGGATTTTTTCTGTATTACGTGAAGAAATTGCAATGCCAGAGGACAATAAACATTCCTGCGTTACTGAACCAAACACCTGCTGTGTATCAGATTTCTCACACAGCTTTATGTTAATTTAAACCTTGGGAAAACTTGTTAATATAATATCTCACTCAGAGGAGCGGACCCCCACGTGATCCCACAGCTTCCCAGCAACTCTTCCCAGGAACAGTAAGAGAGAACAAATTAAATGTCTGACAACATCCAGTTGTTTTCAGTTAACAAAAGTAAATATAGTGAATCATATCTTAGTCACTTTTATTCATAAAACTATTTGTATATGATTGTACAAGATCAGAGGGTTTAACCCATTAAGCTAAGAAGAACTAGTAACCCGACTAACGTATCAATTAAAGAACACATTTTACTTCTTACTTGCACTTTCAAAAGCTCCTTGTTTTTCTCAAATCTTGGTACACAAGTTAAAAATCTTAATTAGGCAGACGATAAGTCTAGATTAAAAACCACCTGAGCACAACACAAAAGAAAGTTGTATAATAATACATCCGATAAATGAATACATTTATAGTTAATAGTTCCTCCTTCTGGCTTATTGTCACCAGACACGTCAGTGTTACATCTATTATTGCTTAGCATATGACTTATTAGACGTAGCCTGCGTATGCTTAAAATAAGCACAGAGTCCCTGAGGGGTTAACGTCACAGTGACACAAACAACTGAGTCGTCAGCAAACAGCTACAGACAAAACAGTTTACAGGACCCAGACCACCTGGTACTTGCAGGTAACAATACAACCAGACTGCTCCAAATGCCAGTGTAAACGATTAGATACCCTGTTTTACATCTGGCCAAGGCAAGAACTGTCTGACATTACATTATAACAATTGTAACTATAATACGCTAGTGAGACTGTAATAAAACTGCAGTATCACAGCTCATTTTTTTTGGCAACATCACATACATTTTTAAAGACATGATACACAAAGTTTACCCCTAGTATCAGAAAAAAATATATGAAAAGGCAAAAAAAAATGCTTTCAATTTTAAAATAACACATGTATTTATATTTAGGATAGGCAAATCTAAGTAACTTAAAAATAGGTTTCTGCACAAAGAACGAAACTGAAATCAATAACATTCAATCGCATAAACAATACTACACAAGCCTCACTGACCCCACAAATATTATATATCATCCTCACCTTTGTTTACCAGTTCCTCACCTTCAGAACTATTTCAATGTGACACATTCAGAAAGCCGTCGCGACACAACCAGGCTGTTTCACAATATCTTAAATTAACTCCAGATATCTCCAAACCCAAGCAGGGAATTCCCAAAACGACTAATAAGTGAATCATATCTTAACATGACAATTACTGTGAATAAACACATAAATCAACAGGGAAATCAGGTCAAAGTAGATCTGAATTACAGGGAGAGAAGCCAACATGATATTCCTGCATTTACTGTGTGCACAATAAACTGTACCTGGGTTATCAGCTTCAAAGTCATTTAGCCCCTAGTAAACTTCTGCAAAGCGCCTTAGAGCCGTGCAGTGGCAGGAAAGTGATTATTAAGGAAGGAAATGCGAGATTCCAGCATTGCCTACCATGGTCACCCCCCTCGTGAGAATGACGAGCAGGGAGGGCGGCTCAGTATGTCAGCTTACAGCTATGGCCACAGACACAACACAGCTGCTTAGTGACTCTGAGCACAGCCAATACATGAAAGGTGATATCACGGCCATCCCCCTGCACTGGCCAATAGCAGAATGCCAGGGGTGGGACTGAAATGACAGCTGACTGTTACTCTCACACTGGGTGACACAATCCCAACTTCCCAGCACCTCGGCAGCCAGAGCTGCAATGTGCTGCAGGCAACCAAGGTTTCAATTCTCAAACAGTAGCCACCCAATATCCCCCGAATCATAATAAATCAGCTCAGTATCCATTTTGTTATCTGAACCTTAATATCGGTCATCTCATCTAGTGTCACAAAAGTAATTTGCTAACTCCGTAATAGCTCAAACTGACCCTCATTATAGGTTATAGCTCATAAATCCTAGTACAGGTCACTGGACTGCCATATGTGTATTTGTTGTCACTGCAAGCCTGTGTATCTGATGTCATCACAGTCATCTAAGCAATCTGACACTGCAAGCTGTCACCTGTGTATTTTGTCACTGCAAGCCTGTGTATCTGATGTCATCACAGTCATCTAAGCAATTTTACACTGCAAGCTGTGACGTGTGTATTTTGTCACTGCAAGCCTGTGTATCTGATGTCATCACAGTCATCTAAGCAATTTTACACTGCAAGCTGTGACGTGTGTATTTTGTCACTGCAAGCCTGTGTATCTGATGTCATCACAGTCATCTAAGCAATTTTACACTGCAAGCTGTGACGTGTGTATTTTGTCACTGCAAGCCTGTGTATCTGATGTCATCACAGTCATCTAAGCAATTTTACACTGCAAGCTGTGACGTGTGTATTTTGTCACTGCAAGCATGTGTATCTGATGTCATCACAGTCATCTAAGCAATCTGACACTGCAAGCTGTGACGTGTGTATTTTGTCACTGCAAGCCTGTGTATCTGATGTCATCACAGTCATCTAAGCAATTTGACACTGCAAGCTGTCATTTGTGTATTTTGTCACTGCAAGCCTGTGTATCTGATGTCATCACAGTCATCTAAGCAATTTGACACTGCAAGCTGTCATTTGTGTATTTTGTCACTGCAAGCCTGTGTATCTGATGTCATCAGTCATCTAAGCAATTTGACACTACAAGCTGTCACCTGAGTATTTTGTCACTGCAAGCCTGTGCATCTGATGTCATGACAATCATCTAAGCAATTTGACACTACAAGCTGTCACCTAAGTAGTTTGTCACTGCAAGCCTGTGCATCTGATGTCATGACAATCATCTAAGCAATATGACACTGCACACTGTCACCTGTGTATTTTGTCATCACTGCAAGTCTGTGCATCTGTCATGAGTTATTTAAGCAATTTGTTAATGCGCACTGTCAGCTGTGTATTTTGTCATTGAAAGCCTGTGCATCTAATGTCATGAGTCATCTAAGCAATTTTACACTGCAAGCTGTCATTTGTGTATTTTGTCACTGCAAGCCTGTGCATCTAAAGTCATGACAGTCATCTAAGCAATCTGACACTGCAAGCTGTGACGTGTGTATTTTGTCACTGCAAGCATGTGTATCTGATGTCATCACAGTCATCTAAGCAATTTGACACTGTAAGCTGTCATTTGTGTATTTTGTCACTGCAAGCCTGTGTATCTAATGTCATCACAGTCATCTAAGCAATTTTACACTGCAAGCTGTCATTTGCGTATTTTGTCACTGCAAGCCTGTGCATCTAAAGTCATGAGTCCCCTAAGCAATTTGACACTGCAAGCTGTCACCTGATTATTCTGTCACTGCAAGCCTGTGTATCTGTCATGACAGTCATCTAAACAATATGACACTGCACACTGCCAGCTGTGTATTTTGTCATTGCAAGCCTATGCATCTAATGTCATGACAGTTATCTAAGCAATTTGACATGCACACTGTCACCTGTGTATTTTGTCACTGCAAGCCTGTGCATCTAATGTCATGAGTCATCTAAGCATTTCACACTGCAAGCGGTCACCTGAGTATGTTGTCACCACACTGCCATATGTGTATTTATTGTCACTGCAAGCTGTCACCTGAGTATGTTGTCACCACACACTGCCATGTGTATTGTCACTGCAAGCTGTCACCTGAGTATGTTGTCGCCACGCACTGCCATATGTGTATTTATTGTCACAGCAAGCTTTCGCCTGTGTATTTTGTCACCATGCATTGCCATATGTGTATTTATTGTCACTGCACCCTGTAATCTGAGTATGTTGTCACCACACACTGCAATATGTGTATTGTCAATGCAAGCTGTCACCTGAGTATGTTGCCACCACACACTGCCATATGTGTATTGTCACTGCAAGCTGTTACCTGAGTATTTTCTCACCATACACTGCCATATGTGTATTGTCACTGCAAGCTATCACCTAAATATGATGTCACTGCACACCTGTGAATGATCCCATAATCTAAGCAATGTGACACTGCAAGCTGTCACCTGAGTATGTTGTCACTGCAAGCTGTCACCTGTGTATTTTGTCACTGCAAGCTGTCACCTGTGTATTTTGTCAATGCAAGCCTGTGCAATTTGACATTGCAAGATGTCACCTGTGTATTTTGTCACTGCAAGCTGTCACCTGAATATGTTGTCACCACACACTGCAATATGTGTATTTATTGTCACTGCAAACTGTCACCAGAGTATGTTGTCACTGCAAGCCTGTGAATCTGATGTCATCATCTAAGCAATGCACTGCAAGCTGTCACCTGAGTATGTTGTCACTGCAAGCTGTCACCTGAGTATGTTGTCACTGCAAGCTGTCACCTGTGTATGTTGTCACTGCAAGCTGTCACCTGAGTATGTTGTCACTGCAAGCTGTCACCTGTGTATGTTGTCACTGCAAGCTGTCACCTGAGTATGTTGTCACTGCAAGCTGTCACCTGTGTATATTGTCACTGCAAGCTGTCACCTGAGTATATTGTCACTGCAAGCTGTCACCTGAGTATGTTGTCACTGCAAGCTGTCACCTGAGTATGTTGTCACTGCAAGCTGTCACCTGAGTATATTGTCACTGCAAGCTGTCACCTGTGTATGTTGTCACTGCAAGCTGTCACCTGTGTATGTTGTCACTGCAAGCTGTCACCTGAGTATGTTGTCACTGCAAGCTGTCACCTGTGTATATTGTCACTGCAAGCTGTCACCTGAGTATATTGTCACTGCAAGCTGTCACCTGTGTATGTTGTCACTGCAAGCTGTCACCTGAGTATGTTGTCACTGCAAGCTGTCACCTGAGTATGTTGTCACTGCAAGCTGTCACCTGTGTATATTGTCACTGCAAGCTGTCACCTGAGTATATTGTCACTGCAAGCTGTCACCTGTGTATGTTGTCACTGCAAGCTGTCACCTGAGTATGTTGTCACTGCAAGCTGTCACCTGAGTATGTTGTCACTGCAAGCTGTCGCAAGTCTATCTCACTACACATTATCACCTCTGTTATACCTCACTGTATCTGATGATAAGTTGTCACCTCCATATTACACTGTGTTGTCTTGCTCAGGCTGGTCAGTGTGAGTAGCACCTCAGCTGTCACCTATGCATTTACTGTCGCCTGTATAACACTGCAATACAATTTTATATGTCAACACAAACTGTCACCACAACCAACCGTCTGTGTAGTAGATGCTCCCTCTGCATATGAAGAAAGCTGTGTATCAGATAATCTGTGTGTAAGTCTGTGCCGCCCCATAAAGGTCTCATGCAACAACATCCGCCCTCAGTATCATACAGTGAGCACATATTGCACTTCAGTGACCCGCAGCGTACGTATAAATGCCACCCGCAGCTCAGAGGTAAGGTGCCCCGGTACAGGGCCATTACCTGCCGCTCCCTGCCAGCTCTCCCGGTCTCTCTCCCGCACTACACCGAACAGCGGCTTCCGGCAGACACGCAGCGTACTACGTCATCGGGTTAGTGTGGGCGGAGCCATAGGGAGAGACGCAAGAGCTGGACTCACTGTCTGGCTGCGGGTGGGCGCGACACGGCTAAAGGGCGTGGTGTCTGAGTCTATATTATTAGTGTGGGCGTGGCCTTACAATAGTACGTTGCCTGCGAGTGACGTCCTTGCTCGATCACGTGATAGATACGTTACTGTGTGCTGGAAGTTCACTGCTGAGCTGAGTGCTGTGTTGTGATTTGTTCACTGTGACAGACCGGGCTATATTCATTAAACGTTCTGTCCGTACTCTCCAACCTCACCGGTACTCGTGTTATTCTACCGATTGTAATGTTCTCTTATCTGTCCCTTCTGTAGTGAATCCGACAGCAAAGGATAACATACAAACAAATGAGAGAAACACCCGTTACATCTATATATAATACCCGTTACATCTATATATAATACCCGTTACATCTATATATAATACCCGTTATATCTATATATATAATACCCGTTATATCTATGTATAATACCGTTATATCTATGTATAATACCGTTATATCTATGTATAATACCCGTTATATCTATATATAATACCTGTTATATCTATATATATAATACCCGTTATATCTATATATAATACCGTAATATCTATATATAATACCGTAATATCTATATATAATACCGTAATATCTATATATAATACTGTTATATCTATATATAATACCGTTATATCTATATATAATACCCGTTATATCTATATATAATACCTGTTATATCTATATATAATACCCGTTATATCTATATATAATACCTGTTATATCTATATATAATACCCGTTCTATCTATATATAATACCCGTAATATCTATATATAATACCTGTTATATCTATATATAATACCGTAATATCTATATATATAATACCTGTTATATCTATATATAATACCCGTTATATCTATATATAATACCTGTTATATCTATATATAATACCCGTTATATCTATATATAATACCGTAATATCTATATATATAATACCTGTTATATCTATATATAATACCCGTTATATCTATATATAATACCCGTTATATCTATATATAATACCCGTTATATCTATATATAATACCGTAATATCTATATATATAATACCTGTTATATCTATATATAATACCCGTTATATCTATATATAATACCCGTTATATCTATATATAATACCTGTTATATCTATATATAATACCCGTTATATCTATATATAATAACTGTTATATCTATATATAATACCCGTTATATCTATATATAATACCTGTTATATCTATATATAATACCCGTTATATCTATATATAATACCTGTTATATCTATATATAATACCCGTTCTATCTATATATAATACCCGTAATATCTATATATAATACCTGTTATATCTATATATAATACCGTAATATCTATATATATAATACCTGTTATATCTATATATAATACCTGTTATATCTATATATAATACCTGTTATATCTATATATAATACCTGTTATATCTATATATAATACCCGTTATATCTATATATAATACCGTAATATCTATATATAATACCTGTTATATCTATATATAATACCCGTTATATCTATATATAATACCTGTTATATCTATATATAATACCTGTTATATCTATATATAATACCCGTTATATCTATATATAATACCCGTTATATCTATATATAATACCGTTATATCTATATATAATACCCGTTACATCTATATATAATACCCGTTATATCTATATATAATACCCGTTACATCTATATATAATACCCGTTATATCTATATATAATACCTGTTATATCTATATATAATACCCGTTATATCTATATATAATACCCGTTATATCTATATATAATACCGTAATATCTATATATAATACCCGTTATATCTATATATAATACCCGTTACATCTATATATAATACCCGTTATATCTATATATAATACAGTAATATCTATATATAATACCCGTTATATCTATATATAATACCTGTTATATATCTATATATAATACCCGTAATATCTATATATAATACCCGTAATATCTATATATATAATACCAGTTACATCTATATATAATACCCGTTATATCTATATATAATACCCGTTATATCTATATATAATACCCGTTATATCTATATATAATACCCGTTATATCTATATATAATACCCGTTATATCTATATATAATACCCGTTATATCTATATATAATACCCGTTATATCTATATATAATACCAGTTATATCTATATATAATACCCGTTACATCTATATATAATACCGTTATATCTATATATAATACCCGTAATATCTATATATAATACCCGTAATATCTATATATAATACCCGTAATATCTATATATAATACCGTAATATCTATATATAATACCCGTTACATCTATATATAATACCGTTATATCTATATATAATACCCGTTACATCTATATATAATACCCGTTATATCTATATATAATACCGTAATATCTATATATAATACCTGTTATATCTATATATAATACCCGTTACATCTATATATAATACCGTTATATCTATATATAATACCCGTAATATCTATATATAATACCCGTAATATCTATATATAATACCCGTAATATCTATATATAATACCGTAATATCTATATATAATACCCGTAATATCTATATATAATACCGTAATATCTATATATAATACCTGTAATATCTATATATAATACCCGTTATATCTATATATAATACCTGTTATATCTATATATAATACCCGTAATATCTATATATAATACCGTAATATCTATATATAATACCCGTAATATCTATATATAATACCGTAATATCTATATATAATACCGTTATATCTATATATAATACCCGTAATATCTATATATAATACCGTAATATCTGTATATAATACCCGTTACATCTATATATAATACCGTTATATCTATATATAATACCTGTTATATCTATATATAATACCTGTTATATCTATATATAATACCCGTTATATCTATATATAATACCCGTTATATCTATATATAATACCCGTTATATCTATATATAATACCCGTAATATCTATATATAATACCCGTTATATCTATGTATAATACCCGTAATATCTATATATAATACCGTTATATCTATATATAATACCAGTTACATCTATATATAATACCCGTTATATCTATATATAATACCCGTTATATCTATATATAATACCCGTAATATCTATATATAATACCCGTTATATCTATGTATAATACCCGTAATATCTATATATAATACCCATTATATCTATATATAATACCCGTTATATCTATATATAATACCCGTTATATCTATATATAATACCCGTTATATCTATATATAATACCCGTAATATCTATATATAATAGCTGTTACATCTATATATAATACCCGTTACATCTATATATAATACCTGTTACATCTATATATAATACCCGTAATATCTATATATAATACCCGTTATATCTATATATAACACCCGTTACATCTATATATAATACCCGTTATATCTATATATAATACCCGTTACATCTATATATAATACCGTAATATCTATATATAATACCGTAATATCTATATATAATACCTGTTATATCTATATATAATACCTGTTATATCTATATATAATACCCGTTATATCTATATATAATACCTGTTATATCTATATATAATACCCGTTATATCTATATATAATACCCGTTACATCTATATATAATACCGTAATATCTATATATAATACCCGTTACATCTATATATAATACCCGTTATATCTATATATAATACCCGTTATATCTATATATAATACCAGTTACATCTATATATAATACCCGTTATATCTATATATAATACCCGTTATATCTATATATAATACCCGTAATATCTATATATAATACCAGTTACATCTATATATAATACCCGTTACATCTATATATAATACCCGTTATATCTATATATAATACCCGTTATATCTATATATAATACCCGTTACATCTATATATAATACCGTTATATCTATATATAATACCGTTATATCTATATATAATACCCGTTATATCTATATATAATACCCGTTATATCTATATATAATACCCGTTATATCTATATATAATACCCGTTATATCTATATATAATACCGTTATATCTATATATAATACCCGATATATCTATATATAATACCCGTTATATCTATATATAATACCCGTTATATCTATATATAATACCGTTATATCTATATATAATACCCGTTATATCTATATATAATACCCGTTACATCTATATATAATACCCGTTACATCTATATATAATACCCGTTATATCTATATATAATACCCGTTATATCTATATATAATACCCGTTATATCTATATATAATACCCGTTATATCTATATATAATACCCGTTATATCTATATATAATACCCGTTATATCTATATATAATACCCGTTATATCTATATATAATACCGTTATATCTATATATAATACCCGATATATCTATATATAATACCCGTTATATCTATATATAATACCCGTTATATCTATATATAATACCCGTTATATCTATATATAATACCCGTTATATCTATATATAATACCCGTTATATCTATATATAATACCCGATATATCTATATATAATACCTGTAATATCTATATATAATACCGTTATATCTATATATAATACCTGTAATATCTATATATAATACCCGTTATATCTATATATAATACCCGTTATATCTATATATAATACCGTAATATCTATATATAATACCCGTTATATCTATATATAATACCCGTAATATCTATATATAATACCGTAATATCTATATATAATACCCGTTATATCTATATATAATACCGTTATATCTATATATAATACCTGTAATATCTATATATAATACCCGTTATATCTATATATAATACCCGTAATATCTATATATAATACCGTTATATCTATATATAATACCCGTTATATCTATATATAATACCCGTTATATCTATATATAATACCCGTTATATCTATATATAATACCCGTTACATCTATATATAATACCCGTTATATCTATATATAATACCCGTTATATCTATATATAATACCCGTAATATCTATATATAATACCCGTTACATCTATATATAATACCCGTTATATCTATATATAATACCTGTTATATCTATATATAATACCCGTTATATCTATATATAATACCTGTTATATCTATATATAATACCTGTTATATCTATATATAATACCTGTTATATCTATATATATAATACCGTTATATCTATATATAATACCCGTTATATCTATATATAATACCCGTAATATCTATATATAATACCCGTTACATCTATATATAATACCCGTTATATCTATATATAATACCTGTTATATCTATATATAATACCCGTTATATCTATATATAATACCTGTTATATCTATATATATAGGCTTACCAGAAGTCCCACTTTTACTGGGATTGTCCCGGTTTGGAGGCGCTGTCCCAGTGTCCCACCCAGTTGTTCATTCTGTCCCAGTAGGGTTGCCACCTCCAGGTTTCAAATCATGTGTCTGGGTTTCAGCCCACCTGAAACCCGGACACATTATTTAAAATGACTGGACTGTGGCTCTCCAGCATAGTTGGATGCTGATACTTTGTTACATGTAGCCCTGCTTAGCTTAACGTTCGTGTCCTTCAAATTTTACATTTAGTAATACAGGCTGAGTGAGCAGCATAGGGTTTTTTTTAATTTTGTAGTACTACTTGGTTTATCTTTCTAAGAATTTAACCCCCCCCCCCCCCCGACCCCTGGTGACATTGCCGGTAATAAACCTTTAGGGGAATCATGTGGGTATGACTAGGAAGTACAGACAGGCAGGATTTTTGGCGTGGATCTTGCTTTACTGCATGCAAGATAGCATTTTGGCTATAATCTTCCTGCATTATGGTATAGAGTAACCTCTTAAACAGCTTTAGCAGGTACGCGTTTCTTTTTTTACTTTCATTCAATGTTGTATTTATGCCTTATCAGTATTTGGCTCTGTTCTTTAATTAGACACATAAAACACATATTACACTGCAGATATTAAATTGTGAAATTGATAATTATGAGAGTGATAATTATGCTTGATGTTTGGCATTATTTAGAATCTGCGATTTAGATAAATGATTTATTTGCCATGACAACATAATGGTGCCTTTTTCACTAGGGGGTGGTGTTATGCTCTATTTAAACTGTGTGATTCACTTGTTTGACTGAGGAAGGGTAGAGTATCCACAAAACATTACACACATAAAATCTACTACTTTAAAAGGACCGGTAATTGCCACACACCCTTGACCACGCTCCTGACCACACCCCCACTGGCACCGCACCAGGTGGTCCCAGTTTCATCTCTAAAAATTATGGTAAGCCTATATATATAATACCTGTTATATCTATATATAATACCTGTTATATCTATATATATAATACCGTTATATCTATATATAATACCCGTTATATCTATATATAATACCGTTATATCTATATATAATACCTGTTATATCTATATATAATACCTGTTATATCTATATATAATACCCGTTATATCTATATATAATACCTGTTATATCTATATATAATACCCGTTATATCTATATATAATACCCGTTATATCTATATATAATACCCGTTATATCTATATATAATACCCGTTATATCTATATATAATACCCGTTATATCTATATATAATACCCGTTATATCTATATATAATACCCGTTATATCTATATATAATACCGTTATATCTATATATAATACCGTAATATCTATATATAATACCCGTTATATCTATATATAATACCCGTTATATCTATATATAATACCCGTTACATCTATATATAATACCCGTTATATCTATATATAATACCTGTTATATCTATATATAATACCCGTTATATCTATATATAATACCTGTTATATCTATATATAATACCTGTTATATCTATATATAATACCTGTTATATCTATATATATAATACCGTTATATCTATATATAATACCCGTTATATCTATATATAATACCGTTATATCTATATATAATACCTGTTATATCTATATATAATACCTGTTATATCTATATATAATACCCGTTATATCTATATATAATACCTGTTATATCTATATATAATACCCGTTATATCTATATATAATACCTGTTATATCTATATATAATACCTGTTATATCTATATATAATACCTGTTATATCTATATATAATACCTGTTATATCTATATATAATACCCGTTATATCTATATATAATACCGTTATATCTATATATAATACCTGTTATATCTATATATAATACCTGTTATATCTATATATAATACCTGTTATATCTATATATAATACCGTTATATCTATATATAATACCTGTTATATCTATATATAATACCTGTTATATCTATATATAATACCTGTTATATCTATATATAATACCTGTTATATCTATATATAATACCGTTATATCTATATATAATACCTGTTATATCTATATATAATACCCGTTATATCTATATATAATACCCGTTATATCTATATATAATACCTGTTATATCTATATATAATACCTGTTATATCTATATATAATACCTGTTATATCTATATATATAATACCGTTATATCTATATATAATACCCGTTATATCTATATATAATACCGTTATATCTATATATAATACCTGTTATATCTATATATAATACCCGTTATATCTATATATAATACCCGTTATATCTATATATAATACCCGTTATATCTATATATAATACCCGTTATATCTATATATAATACCCGTTATATCTATATATAATACCTGTTATATCTATATATAATACCTGTTATATCTATATATAATACCCGTTATATCTATATATAATACCCGTTATATCTATATATAATACCCGTTATATCTATATATAATACCCGTTATATCTATATATAATACCTGTTATATCTATATATAATACCCGTTATATCTATATATAGGCTTACCAGAAGTCCCACTTTTACTGGGATTGTCCCGGTTTGGAGGCGCTGTCCCAGTGTCCCACCCAGTTGTTCATTCTGTCCCAGTAGGGTTGCCACCTCCAGGTTTCAAATCATGTGTCTGGGTTTCAGCCCACCTGAAACCCGGACACATTATTTAAAATGACTGGACTGTGGCTCTCCAGCATAGTTGGATGCTGATACTTTGTTACATGTAGCCCTGCTTAGCTTAACGTTCGTGTCCTTCAAATTTTACATTTAGTAATACAGGCTGAGTGAGCAGCATAGGGTTTTTTTAATTTTGTAGTACTACTTGGTTTATCTTTCTAAGAATTTAACCCCCCCCCCCCCGACCCCTGGTGACATTGCCGGTAATAAACCTTTAGGGGAATCATGTGGGTATGACTAGGAAGTACAGACAGGCAGGATTTTTGGCGTGGATCTTGCTTTACTGCATGCAAGATAGCATTTTGGCTATAATCTTCCTGCATTATGGTATAGAGTAACCTCTTAAACAGCTTTAGCAGGTACGCGTTTCTTTTTTTACTTTCATTCAATGTTGTATTTATGCCTTATCAGTATTTGGCTCTGTTCTTTAATTAGACACATAAAACACATATTACACTGCAGATATTAAATTGTGAAATTGATAATTATGAGAGTGATAATTATGCTTGATGTTTGGCATTATTTAGAATCTGCGATTTAGATAAATGATTTATTTGCCATGACAACATAATGGTGCCTTTTTCACTAGGGGGTGGTGTTATGCTCTATTTAAACTGTGTGATTCACTTGTTTGACTGAGGAAGGGTAGAGTATCCACAAAACATTACACACATAAAATCTACTACTTTAAAAGGACCGGTAATTGCCACACACCCTTGACCACGCTCCTGACCACACCCCCACTGGCACCGCACCAGGTGGTCCCAGTTTCATCTCTAAAAATTATGGTAAGCCTATATATATAATACCTGTTATATCTATATATAATACCTGTTATATCTATATATATAATACCGTTATATCTATATATAATACCCGTTATATCTATATATAATACCGTTATATCTATATATAATACCTGTTATATCTATATATAATACCTGTTATATCTATATATAATACCCGTTATATCTATATATAATACCTGTTATATCTATATATAATACCCGTTATATCTATATATAATACCCGTTATATCTATATATAATACCCGTTATATCTATATATAATACCCGTTATATCTATATATAATACCCGTTATATCTATATATAATACCCGTTATATCTATATATAATACCGTTATATCTATATATAATACCGTAATATCTATATATAATACCTGTTATATCTATATATAATACCCGTTATATCTATATATAATACCCGTTACATCTATATATAATACCCGTTATATCTATATATAATACCTGTTATATCTATATATAATACCCGTTATATCTATATATAATACCTGTTATATCTATATATAATACCTGTTATATCTATATATAATACCTGTTATATCTATATATATAATACCGTTATATCTATATATAATACCCGTTATATCTATATATAATACCGTTATATCTATATATAATACCTGTTATATCTATATATAATACCTGTTATATCTATATATAATACCCGTTATATCTATATATAATACCTGTTATATCTATATATAATACCCGTTATATCTATATATAATACCTGTTATATCTATATATAATACCTGTTATATCTATATATAATACCTGTTATATCTATATATAATACCTGTTTATATCTATATATAATACCCGTTATATCTATATATAATACCGTTATATCTATATATAATACCTGTTATATCTATATATAATACCTGTTATATCTATATATAATACCTGTTATATCTATATATAATACCGTTATATCTATATATAATACCTGTTATATCTATATATAATACCTGTTATATCTATATATAATACCTGTTATATCTATATATAATACCTGTTATATCTATATATAATACCGTTATATCTATATATAATACCTGTTATATCTATATATAATACCCGTTATATCTATATATAATACCCGTTATATCTATATATAATACCTGTTATATCTATATATAATACCTGTTATATCTATATATAATACCTGTTATATCTATATATATAATACCGTTATATCTATATATAATACCTGTTATATCTATATATAATACCGTTATATCTATATATAATACCCGTTATATCTATATATAATACCCGTTATATCTATATATAATACCCGTTATATCTATATATAATACCCGTTATATCTATATATAATACCCGTTATATCTATATATAATACCTGTTATATCTATATATAATACCTGTTATATCTATATATAATACCTGTTATATCTATATATAATACCCGTTATATCTATATATAATACCCGTTATATCTATATATAATACCCTTTATATCTATATATAATACCCGTTATATCTATATATAATACCTGTTATATCTATATATAATACCCGTTATATCTATATATAATACCCGTTATATCTATATATAATACCCGTTATATCTATATATCATACCCGTTATATCTATATATAATACCCGTTATATCTATATATAATACCCGTTATATCTATATATAATACCGTTATATCTATATATAATACCTGTAATATCTATATATAATACCGTTATATCTATATATAATACCCGTAATATCTATATATAATACCCGTTATATCTATATATAATACCCGTTATATCTATATATAATACCCGTTATATCTATATATAATACCCGTTATATCTATATATAATACCCGTTATATCTATATATAATACCCGTTATATCTATATATAATACCCGTTATATCTATATATAATACCCGTAATATCTATATATAATACCCGTTATATCTATATATAATACCGTTATATCTATATATAATACCCGTTATATCTATATATAATACCCGTTATATCAATATATAATACAGTAATATCTATATATAATACCCGTTATATCTATATATAATACCCGTTATATCTATATATAATAACCGTTATATCTATATATAATACCGTTATATCTATATATAATACCCGTTATATCTATATATAATACCCGTTATATCTATATATAATACCGTTATATCTATATATAATACCCGTAATATCTATATATAATACCTGTAATATCTATATATAATACCGTTATATCTATATATAATAACCGTTATATCTATATATAATACCTGTAATATCTATATATAATACCTGTAATATCTATATATAATACCTGTAATATCTATATATAATACCTGTAATATCTATATATAATACCGTTATATCTATATATAATACCCGTTATATCTATATATAATAACCGTTATATCTATATATAATACCGTTATATCTATATATAATACCCGTAATATCTATATATAATACCTGTAATATCTATATATAATACCGTTATATCTATATATAATACCCGTTACATGTTTATATAATACCCGTTATATCTATATATAATAACCGTTATATCTATATATAATACTGTAATATCTATATATAATACCCGTAATATCTATATATAATACCCGTTATATCTATATATAATACCCGTTATATCTATATATAATACCCGTTATATCTATATATAATACCCGTTACATCAATATATAATACCCGTTATATCTATATATAATACCCGTTATATCTATATATAATACCCGTTATATCTATATATAATACCGTTATATCTATATATAATACCCAGTTATATCTATATATAATACCCGTTAATATCTATATATAATACCCGTTATATCTATATATAATACCCGTTATATCTATATATAATACCGTTATATCTATATATAATACCCAGTATATCTATATATAATACCCGTAATATCTATATATAATACCGCGTATATCTATATATAATACCCGTTACATCTATATATAATACCCGTAATATCTATATATATAATACCGTAATATCTATATATATATAATACCCGTTATATCTATATATAATACCCGTAATATCTATATATAATACCCGTTACATCTATATATAATACCCGTAATATCTATATATAATACCCGTTACATCTATATATAATACCCGTTATATCTATATATAATACCCGTAATATCTATATATAATACCCGTTATATCTATATATATAATACCCGTAATATCTATATATATAATACCCGTAATATCTATATATAATACCCGTAATATCTATATATAATACCGTAATATCTATATATAATACCCGTAATATCTATATATAATACCCGTTACATCTATATATAATACCCGTTACATCTATATATAATACCCGTTATATCTATATATAATACCCGTTATATCTATATATAATACCCGTAATATCTATATATAATACCCGTAATATCTATATATAATACCCGTAATATCTATATATATAATACCCGTAATATCTATATATAATACCCGTAATATCTATATATAATACCCGTTATATCTATATATATAATACCCGTAATATCTATATATATAATACCCGTAATATCTATATATAATACCCGTTATATCTATGTATAATACCCGTAATATCTATATATATAATACCCGTAATATCTATATATAATACCCTACCCGTAATATCTATATATATAATACCCGTAATATCTATATATAATACCCGTAATATCTATATATATAATACCGTAATATCTATATATATAATACCCGTAATATCTATATATAATACCCGTTATATCTATATATATAATACCTGTTACATCTATATATAATACCGTAATATCTATATATAATACCGTTACATCTATATATATAATACCGTTATATCTATATATAATACCCGTTATATCTATATATAATACCCGTTATATCTATGTATAATACCCGTTATATCTATATATATAATACCCGTTATATCTATATATAATACCGTAATATCTATATATAATACCTGTTACATCTATATATAATACCCGTAATATCTATATATAATACCCGTTATATCTTTATATATAATACCCGTTATATCTATATATAATACCCGTTATATCTATATATAATACCCGTAATATCTATATATAATACCCGTAATATCTATATATAATACCCGTTATATCTATATATAATACCCGTAATATCTATATATAATACCCGTAATATCTATATATAATACCGTTACATCTATATATAATACCCGTTATATCTATATATAATACCCGTTATATCTATATATATAATACCCGTAATATCTATATATAATACCCGTAATATCTATATATAATACCCGTAATATCTATATATAATACCGTAATATATATAATACCCGTAATATCTATATATAATACCCGTTATATCTATATATATATAATACCCGTAATATCTATATATAATACCCGTAATATCTATATATAATACCCGTTATATCTATATATAATACCGTAATATCTATATATAATACCCGTTACATCTATATATAATACCCGTAATATCTATATATAATACCCGTAATATCTATATATAATACCCGTAATATCTATATATAATACCCGTTAAATCTATATATAATACCGTTATATCTATATATAATACCGTTATATCTATATATAATACCCCTTATATCTATATATAATACCGTTATATCTATATATAATACCCGTTATATCTATATATAATACCGTTATATCTATATATAATACCCGTTATATCTATATATAATACCGTTATATCTATATATAATACCCGTTATATCTATATATAATACCGTTATATCTATATATAATACCCGTTATATCTATATATAATACAGTAATATCTATATATAATACCCGTTATATCTATATATAATACCCGTTATATCTATATATAATACCGTTATATCTATATATAATACCCGTTATATTTATATATAATACCGTTACATCTATATATAATACCCGTTATATCTATATATAATACCCGTTATATCTATATATAATACCCGTTATATCCATATATAATACCGTAATATCTATATATAATACCCGTTACATCTATATATAATACCGTAATATCTATATATAATACCCGTAATATCTATATATAATACCTGTTATATCTATATATAATACCTGTTATATCTATATATAATACCCGTTACATCTATATATAATACCCGTTACATCTATATATAATACCCGTTATATCTATATATAATACCCGTTATATCTATATATAATACCTGTTATATCTATATATAATACCTGTTATATCTATATATAATACCCGTTACATCTATATATAATACAGTAATATCTATATATAATACCCCTTATATCTATATATAATACCCGTTATATCTATATATAATACCCCTAATATCTATATATAATACCCGTTATATCCATATATAACACCCGTAATATCTATATATAATACCCGTTACATCTATATATAATACCGTTACATCTATATATAATACCCGTAATATCTATATATAATACCCGTAATATCTATATATAATACCCGTAATATCTATATATAATACCCGTAATATCTATATATAATACCCGTTAAATCTATATATAATACCCGTAATATCTATATATAATACCCGTTATATCTATATATATAATACCCGTTATATCTATATATAATACCCGTTACATCTATATATAATACCGTAATATCTATATATAATACCTGTTATATCTATATATAATACCCGTTATATCTATATATAATACCCGTAATATCTATATATAATACCCGTTATATCTATATATAATACCCGTTACATCTATATATAATACCCGTAATATCTATATATAATACCTGTTACATCTATATATAATACCCGTTATATCTATATATAATACCCGTTATATCTATATATAATACCCGTAATATCTATATATAATACCCGTTATATCTATATATAATACCCGTTATATCTATATATAATACCTGTTATATCTATATATATTAACCGTTATATCTATATATAATAACCATTACATCTATATATAATAACCGTTATATCTATATATAATACCCGTTACATCTATATATAATACCCGTTATATCTATATATAATACCGTTATATCTATATATAATACCCGTAATATCTATATATAATACCAGTAATATCTATATATAATACCGTAATATCTATATATAATACCAGTAATATCTATATATAATACCCGTAATATCTATATATAATACCGTAATATCTATATATAATACCGTAATATCTATATATAATACCCGTTACATCTATATATAATACCTGTTATATCTATATATAATACCTGTAATATCTATATATAATACCCGTTACATCTATATATAATACCGTAATATCTATATATAATACCCGTTACATCTATATATAATACCCGTTACATCTATATATAATACCCGTAATATCTATATATAATACCGTTATATCTATATATAATACCTGTTACATCTATATATAATACCCGTTAAATCTATATATAATACCCGTAATATCTATATATAATACCGTAATATCTATATATAATACCCGTTGCATCTATATATAATACTCGTTAAATCTATATATAATACCCGTAATATCTATATATAATACCCGTAATATCTATATATAATACCGTAATATCTATATATAATACCCGTTACATCTATATATAATACCCGTTAAATCTCTATATAATACCCGTTAAATCTATATATAATACCGTAATATCTATATATAATACCCGTTAAATCTATATATAATACCCGTAATATCTATATATAATACCGTAATATCTATATATAATACCCGTTACATCTATATATAATACCCGTTAAATCTATATATAATACCCATAATATCTATATATAATACGCGTAATATCTATATATAATACCGTAATATCTATATATAATATCCGTTACATCTATATATAATACCCGTTAAATCTATATATAATACCCGTTAAATCTATATATAATACCCGTAATATCTATATATAATACCCGTTATATCTATATATAATACCCGTAATATCTATATATAATACCCGTTATATCTATATATAATACCCGTTATATCTATATATAATACCCGTTATATCTATATATAATACCCGTTATATCTATATATAATACCCGTTATATCTATATATAATACCCGTTATATCTATATATAATACCCGTTACATCTATATATAATACCCGTTATATCTATATATAATACCCGTTCTATCTATATATAATACCCGTATATCTATATATATAATACCCGTTATATCTATATATAATACCCGTAATATCTATATATAATACCCGTTATATCTATATATAATACCCGTTATATCTATATATAATACCCGTTATATCTATATATAATACCCGTTATATCTATATATAATACCCGTTATATCTATATATAATACCCGTTATATCTATATATAATACCCGTTATATCTATATATAATACCCGTAATATCTATATATAATACCCGTTATATCTATATATAATACCGTAATATCTATATATAATATCGTAATACCAATATATAATACCCGTTATATCAATATATAATACCGTAAAATCTATATATAATACCGTAATATCTATATATAATACCGTTACATCTATATATAATACCCGTTATATCTCTATATAATACCCGTTATATCTACATATAATACCCGTTATATCTATATATATAATACCCGTTACATCTATATATAATACCGTAATATCTATATATAATATCTGTTACATCTATATATAATATCGTAATATCTATATATAATACCTGTTATATCTATATATAATACCCGTTATATCTATATATAATACCCGTTATATCTATATATAATACCGTAATATCAATATATAATACCCGTTATATCTCTATATAATACCCGTTATATCTACATATAATACCCGTTATATCTATATATATAATACCCGTTACATCTATATATAATACCGTAATATCTATATATAATATCTGTTACATCTATATATAATACCCGTTACATCTATATATAATACCCGTAATATCTATATATAATACCCGTTACATCTATATATAATACCCGTTACATCAATATATAATACCCATAATATCTATATATAATACCAGTTATATCTATATATAATACCCGTAATATCTATATATAATACGCGTTATATCTATATATAATACCCGTTACATCTATATATAATACCCGTAATATCTATATATAATACCCGTTATATCTATATATAATACCCGTAATATCTATATATAATACCCGTAATATCTATATATAATACCCGTTACATCTATATATAATACCCGTTATATCTATATATAATACCCGTTACATCTATTTATAATACCCGTTACATCTATACATAATACCCATTATATCTATATATAATACCCGTTGCATCTATATATAATACCCGTAATATCTATATATAATACCCGTTATATCTATATATAATACCCGTAATATCTATATATAATACCAGTTACATCTATATATAATACCCGTTACATCTATATATAATACCCGTTATATCTATGTATAATACCCGTTACATCTATATATAATACCCGTAATATCTATATATAATACCCGTTATATCTATGTATAATACCCGTAATATCTATATATAATACCCGTTATATCTATGTATAATACCCGTAATATCTATATATAATACCCATTATATCTATATGTAATACCCGTTATATCTATATATAATACCCGTAATATCTATATATAATACCGTAATATCTATATATAATATCGTAATACCAATATATAATACCCGTTATATCAATATATAATACCGTAAAATCTATATATAATACCGTAATATCTATATATAATACCGTTACATCTATATATAATACCGTTACATCTATATATAATACCTGTTATATCTCTATATAATACCCGTTATATCTACATATAATACCCGTTATATCTATATATATAATACCCGTTACATCTATATATAATACCGTAATATCTATATATAATATCTGTTACATCTATATATAATTCCGTAATATCTATATATAATACCTGTTATATCTATATATAATACCCGTTATATCTATATATAATACCCGTTATATCTATATATAATACCGTAATATCAATATATAATACCCGTAATATCTATATATAATACCCGTTACATCTATATATAATACCCGTAATATCTATATATAATACCCGTTACATCTATATATAATACCCGTTATATCTCTATATAATTGCCGTTATATCTATATATAATACCCGTTATATATCTATAAATAATACCCGTTATATATCTATATATAATACCTGTTATATATCTATATATAATACCCGTTCTATCTATATATAATAACTGTTATATCTATATATAATACCCGTAATATATCTATATATAATACCCGTTATATCTATATATAATACCCGTAATATCTATATATAATACCCGTTATATCTATATATAATACCCGTAATATCTATATATAATACCCGTAATATCTATATATAATACCCATTACATCTATATATAATACCCGTTATATCTATATATAATACCCGTTACATCTATTTATAATACCCGTTACATCTATACATAATACCCATTATATCTATATATAATACCCGTTGCATCTATATATAATACCCGTAATATCTATATATAATACCCGTTATATCTATATATAATACCCGTAATATCTATATATAATACCAGTTACATCTATATATAATACCCGTTACATCTATATATAATACCCGTTATATCTATATATAATACCCGTTACATCTATATATAATACCCGTAATATCTATATATAATACCCGTTATATCTATGTATAATACCCGTAATATCTATATATAATACCCGTTATATCTATGTATAATACCCGTAATATCTATATATAATACCCATTATATCTATATGTAATACCCGTTATATCTATATATAATACCCGTAATATCTATATATAATACCGTAATATCTATATATAATATCGTAATACCAATATATAATACCCGTTATATCAATATATAATACCATAAAATCTATATATAATACCGTAATATCTATATATAATACCGTTACATCTATATATAATACCGTTACATCTATATATAATACCCGTTATATCTCTATATAATACCCGTTATATCTACATATAATACCCGTTATATCTATATATATAATACCCGTTACATCTATATATAATACCGTAATATCTATATATAATATCTGTTACATCTATATATAATACCGTAATATCTATATATAATACCTGTTATATCTATATATAATACCCGTTATATCTATATATAATACCCGTTATATCTATATATAATACCGTAATATCAATATATAATACCCGTAATATCTATATATAATACCCGTTACATCTATATATAATACCCGTAATATCTATATATAATACCCGTTACATCTATATATAATACCCGTTACATCAATATATAATACCCATAATATCTATATATAATACCAGTTATATCTATATATAATACCCGTAATATCTATATATAATACGCGTTATATCTATATATAATACCCGTTACATCTATATATAATACCCGTAATATCTATATATAATACCCGTTATATCTATATATAATACCCGTAATATCTATATATAATACCCGTAGTATCTATATATAATACCCGTTACATCTATATATAATACCCGTTATATCTATATATAATACCCGTTACATCTATTTATAATACCCGTTACATCTATACATAATACCCATTATATCTATATATAATACCCGTTGCATCTATATATAATACCCGTAATATCTATATATAATACCCGTTATATCTATATATAATACCCGTAATATCTATATATAATACCAGTTACATCTATATATAATACCCGTTACATCTATATATAATACCCGTTATATCTATATATAATACCCGTTACATCTATATATAATACCCGTAATATCTATATATAATACCCGTTATATCTATGTATAATACCCGTAATATCTATATATAATACCCGTTATATCTATGTATAATACCCGTAATATCTATATATAATACCCATTATATCTATATGTAATACCCGTTATATCTATATATAATACCCGTAATATCTATATATAATACCGTAATATCTATATATAATATCGTAATACCAATATATAATACCCGTTATATCAATATATAATACCGTAAAATCTATATATAATACCGTAATATCTATATATAATACCGTTACATCTATATATAATACCCGTTATATCTCTATATAATACCCGTTATATCTACATATAATACCCGTTATATCTATATATATAATACCCGTTACATCTATATATAATACCGTAATATCTATATATAATATCTGTTACATCTATATA
Organism: Bombina bombina; assembly: GCF_027579735.1. Classification (NCBI taxonomy): domain Eukaryota; kingdom Metazoa; phylum Chordata; class Amphibia; order Anura; family Bombinatoridae; genus Bombina; species Bombina bombina. The sequence goes on along the minus strand of NC_069499.1, from coordinate 1,569,978,520 downwards.
TAATATCGTAATATCTATATATAATACCTGTTATATCTATATATAATACCCGTTATATCTATATATAATACCCGTTATATCTATATATAATACCGTAATATCAATATATAATACCCGTTATATCTCTATATAATACCCGTTATATCTACATATAATACCCGTTATATCTATATATATAATACCCGTTACATCTATATATAATACCGTAATATCTATATATAATATCTGTTACATCTATATATAATACCCGTTACATCTATATATAATACCCGTAATATCTATATATACCCGATATATCTATATATAATACCCGTTACATCTATATATAATCTATGTCTAGTCCTTCACCATCACCTGTATCTATAGATGATCATGAAGAATATGAGGTAGAGGCTATTTTAGATTCTAGAATTTTTAGACGTAGATTACAGTATCTCATAAAATGGAAAGGATATGGTCCAGAAGAAAATTCATGGCAAAATCATAAAGACATCCACTCTCCCAAACTTATTCGCATCTTCCATAGAAGATACCCATCCAAACCCCATTTGGAATCCCCGGGGGTGATTCCCTGAGACTGGGGACATGTGATATACCTTTAAATCCTTCACTTCCTCTTGAACCACAGGCCTATTTAAGGAAGCAGTTCCAGGTCATCATTGCCTGAAAATTGAAGTTGTTTCCATATGTGTTAATCCTAACACTTATTCCTAACTTTATCCTCAGGTCAAATCTATATTGAGAATTGTTGCTATTGTTTCTTCAAAGTGTTCCTAACTTTGTAATTTCAGCTTGTTTCCAAACTAACCTATTTTTTACACGGAGTTCCTGTTTACAAGATTCCTGAGCAACCGGATCTACATTTCCTATTCGCTCTTGCGGCACTCACACAGCGGATACCGCTCTCAAAGGAGTTGTCACGCTCTGCTTCACTCTTGGCCGCTGCAGCCTCCAGACTTTTATTTTAAAGTACCGCTCTCCACGCTACAGATTGGTAACGTTGTACTCAATACTTGTGACATTCATAAATTGTTCTCTGGTATATTCCTGGATAACGGTCAATCAGGTCTAAATTATCACCTATTGCTATTTGAATACCGGAACTGTTTGTATGGATGCTGCTGTATATATTTTAGTATGGCTGTTGTGAGTGCGTGAAATATATTTTATATGAGACCATTCCCTGTTGAATCCTCTTTATCTTCATCTGAGTTTAAGGATTTCATAAACCTAACTTTTACATCTGAAGTTTTTCTCATACTCTGCCTTGCTAAATCATATACATATTACCTGTATAAATCTTATTGAATATCAAAATTGTATTCATATAAGCAACACAATTACTTAATAGCATTGTCTCACTTTGTATAAACCGAGGTAATTAACCATTTTATTTCGGTTTTTACACAAAAGAGCTACAAAAATATTTAAAGGTACAGGTTATGACATATATCTATATATAATACCGTAATATCTATATATAATACCCGTAATATCTATATATAATACCCGTAATATCTATATATAATACCTGTTATATCTATATATAATACCTGTTATATCTATATATAATACCGTAATATCTATATATAATACCTGTTACATCTATATATAATACCCGTTATATCTATATTTAATACCCGTTACATCTATATATAATACCCGTAATATCTATATATAATAGCTGTTATATCTATATATAATACCCATTATATCTATATATAATACCCGTAATATCTATATATAATACCTGTTATATCTATATATAATACCTGTTATATCTATATATAATACCGTAATATCTATATATAATACCTGTTACATCTATATATAATACCCGTTATATCTATATTTAATACCCGTTACATCTATATATAATACCCGTAATATCTATATATAATAGCTGTTATATCTATATATAATACCCATTATATCTATATATAATACCCGTAATATCTATATATAATACCCGTAATATCTATATATAATACCCGTTACATCTATATATAATACCCGTAATATCTATATATAATAGCTGTTATATCTATATATAATACCCATTATATCTATATATAATACCCGTAATATCTATATATAATACCCGTAATATCTATATTTAATACCCGTTACATCTATATATAATACCCGTAATATCTATATATAATAGGTGTTACATCTATATATAATACCCATTATATCTATATATAATACCCGTAATATCTATATATAATACCCGTAATATCTATATATAATACCCGTTACATCTATATATAATACCCGTTACATCAATATATAATACCCATAATATCTATATATAATACCAGTTATATCTATATATAATACCCGTAATATCTATATATAATACGCGTTATATCTATATATAATACCCGTTACATCTATATATAATACCCGTAATATCTATATATAATACCCGTTATATCTATATATAATACCCGTAATATCTATATATAATACCCGTAATATCTATATATAATACCCATTACATCTATATATAATACCCGTTATATCTATATATAATACCCGTTACATCTATTTATAATACCCGTTACATCTATACATAATACCCATTATATCTATATATAATACCCGTTGCATCTATATATAATACCCGTAATATCTATATATAATACCCGTTATATCTATATATAATACCCGTAATATCTATATATAATACCAGTTACATCTATATATAATACCCGTTACATCTATATATAATACCCGTTATATCTATATATAATACCCGTTACATCTATATATAATACCCGTAATATCTATATATAATACCCGTTATATCTATGTATAATACCCGTAATATCTATATATAATACCCGTTATATCTATGTATAATACCCGTAATATCTATATATAATACCCATTATATCTATATGTAATACCCGTTATATCTATATATAATACCCGTAATATCTATATATAATACCGTAATATCTATATATAATATCGTAATACCAATATATAATACCCGTTATATCAATATATAATACCATAAAATCTATATATAATACCGTAATATCTATATATAATACCGTTACATCTATATATAATACCGTTACATCTATATATAATACCCGTTATATCTCTATATAATACCCGTTATATCTACATATAATACCCGTTATATCTATATATATAATACCCGTTACATCTATATATAATACCGTAATATCTATATATAATATCTGTTACATCTATATATAATACCGTAATATCTATATATAATACCTGTTATATCTATATATAATACCCGTTATATCTATATATAATACCCGTTATATCTATATATAATACCGTAATATCAATATATAATACCCGTAATATCTATATATAATACCCGTTACATCTATATATAATACCCGTAATATCTATATATAATACCCGTTACATCTATATATAATACCCGTTACATCAATATATAATACCCATAATATCTATATATAATACCAGTTATATCTATATATAATACCCGTAATATCTATATATAATACGCGTTATATCTATATATAATACCCGTTACATCTATATATAATACCCGTAATATCTATATATAATACCCGTTATATCTATATATAATACCCGTAATATCTATATATAATACCCGTAGTATCTATATATAATACCCGTTACATCTATATATAATACCCGTTATATCTATATATAATACCCGTTACATCTATTTATAATACCCGTTACATCTATACATAATACCCATTATATCTATATATAATACCCGTTGCATCTATATATAATACCCGTAATATCTATATATAATACCCGTTATATCTATATATAATACCCGTAATATCTATATATAATACCAGTTACATCTATATATAATACCCGTTACATCTATATATAATACCCGTTATATCTATATATAATACCCGTTACATCTATATATAATACCCGTAATATCTATATATAATACCCGTTATATCTATGTATAATACCCGTAATATCTATATATAATACCCGTTATATCTATGTATAATACCCGTAATATCTATATATAATACCCATTATATCTATATGTAATACCCGTTATATCTATATATAATACCCGTAATATCTATATATAATACCGTAATATCTATATATAATATCGTAATACCAATATATAATACCCGTTATATCAATATATAATACCGTAAAATCTATATATAATACCGTAATATCTATATATAATACCGTTACATCTATATATAATACCCGTTATATCTCTATATAATACCCGTTATATCTACATATAATACCCGTTATATCTATATATATAATACCCGTTACATCTATATATAATACCGTAATATCTATATATAATATCTGTTACATCTATATATAATATCGTAATATCTATATATAATACCTGTTATATCTATATATAATACCCGTTATATCTATATATAATACCCGTTATATCTATATATAATACCGTAATATCAATATATAATACCCGTTATATCTCTATATAATACCCGTTATATCTACATATAATACCCGTTATATCTATATATATAATACCCGTTACATCTATATATAATACCGTAATATCTATATATAATATCTGTTACATCTATATATAATACCCGTTACATCTATATATAATACCCGTAATATCTATATATAATACCCGTTACATCTATATATAATACCCGTTACATCAATATATAATACCCATAATATCTATATATAATACCAGTTATATCTATATATAATACCCGTAATATCTATATATAATACGCGTTATATCTATATATAATACCCGTTACATCTATATATAATACCCGTAATATCTATATATAATACCCGTTATATCTATATATAATACCCGTAATATCTATATATAATACCCGTAATATCTATATATAATACCCGTTACATCTATATATAATACCCGTTATATCTATATATAATACCCGTTACATCTATTTATAATACCCGTTACATCTATACATAATACCCATTATATCTATATATAATACCCGTTGCATCTATATATAATACCCGTAATATCTATATATAATACCCGTTATATCTATATATAATACCCGTAATATCTATATATAATACCAGTTACATCTATATATAATACCCGTTACATCTATATATAATACCCGTTATATCTATGTATAATACCCGTTACATCTATATATAATACCCGTAATATCTATATATAATACCCGTTATATCTATGTATAATACCCGTAATATCTATATATAATACCCGTTATATCTATGTATAATACCCGTAATATCTATATATAATACCCATTATATCTATATGTAATACCCGTTATATCTATATATAATACCCGTAATATCTATATATAATACCGTAATATCTATATATAATATCGTAATACCAATATATAATACCCGTTATATCAATATATAATACCGTAAAATCTATATATAATACCGTAATATCTATATATAATACCGTTACATCTATATATAATACCGTTACATCTATATATAATACCTGTTATATCTCTATATAATACCCGTTATATCTACATATAATACCCGTTATATCTATATATATAATACCCGTTACATCTATATATAATACCGTAATATCTATATATAATATCTGTTACATCTATATATAATTCCGTAATATCTATATATAATACCTGTTATATCTATATATAATACCCGTTATATCTATATATAATACCCGTTATATCTATATATAATACCGTAATATCAATATATAATACCCGTAATATCTATATATAATACCCGTTACATCTATATATAATACCCGTAATATCTATATATAATACCCGTTACATCTATATATAATACCCGTTATATCTCTATATAATTGCCGTTATATCTATATATAATACCCGTTATATATCTATAAATAATACCCGTTATATATCTATATATAATACCTGTTATATATCTATATATAATACCCGTTCTATCTATATATAATAACTGTTATATCTATATATAATACCCGTAATATATCTATATATAATACCCATTATATCTATATATAATACCGGTATCTATATATAATACCCGTTATATATCTATATAATACCCGTTATATATCTATATATAATACCCGTTATATCTATATATAATACCTGTTATATATCTATATATAATACCCGTTCTATCTATATATAATAATTGTTATATCTATATATAATACCCATTATATCTATATATAATACCGGTATCTATATATAATACCCGTTATATATCTATATATAATACCTGTTATATCTATATATAATACCTGTTATATATCTATATATAATACCCGTTATATCTATATATAATAACCGTTATATCTATATATAATACCCGTAATATCTATATATAATACCTAAAAACAAAGAGAGTGAGGAGGCGCCCTACTAATAGATAAGTGAAACAATTGAAGACACTAGAGAACAAATCTTTTCTAATGTGTCAAAAAAATATAATAAAATTAGTGAAAGGGGATGAATGTGGGTGTGAAAATATAACCAATGGTATGGTATCAAATTAAGTGAAAATAAAAATATATATAGGAGATACTAATGATCAAAGGGATCAATATCATTAAATATCATATATTGAACCATATATACACATGTATATATCTATAATAATACTATATGTATAGCTGATAATGTCAAAAAATATATCATACAATAAACAGTGTTAAACAGTGTTAAACAATAGCAACGTGATACAGTTGATTGGTGAGCATATATCTTAATGCCTAAAAAATCAGATATAAGGCAATAAAAGTGATAAAATAATGTAAAGTCTCTGGAGAGGAGAGGAGGCAGCTATCTGTGATGATCCAGGCCATGATCCAGGAGCAGCAATCTATAGAAAGAGAAAACAGTAGCGCCACATGGCCCAATATTGTTTGGTCCAAAACCTGTAGATCTTAGATTAATAAACAAACTCACATTTGGTAGAGCTCCTCAATTAGTGCTAAATAAGCAGTCTGGGATCTATTCGGTCACCCAGAAGACCAACTTCCTGCACAGGAACTGTTGTCTGTGTGGACAGAAAGGAGACACAGGTGCCTATATGGCCTAGTATTGTTGGTACAAAGATTCAGATACAAACAATGAGAAGAATGGTACTCACAATAGATAAAGCACCTCTTATGATGCTATAGAAGCGTGAAGGGATCAATTCAGTCACCCAACAGACTTGTAGCCAGGCATCCAAGTGGATTCAGTAGTGCAGAGGATCCCACAGTGAACCAGAAGGTGATTTTCCTCAGATAAAAAGGAAGAAATATCCCAAAGAAAATACAGCAAGTGTTCAAATGCTAAAAATGACTTTAATAAAAATTATAAAATCACAGGCAACGCGTTTCTCAGCCAATGGCCAATATTAACTAGGAATTTACAAATGAAATTTGTGATTATGCATTGTATGTTACATTGTTTATTGTATAATGTTTGCTCTATCTGGTATTATTTGATTGGCTAGGAGAACATTACTTATTAAGTGGACTCCTCCCACTATCACCTGTTCAACATTATCTTATTTGGGTTTAGGGTATATTTAGCAAGTGTTCAGTAAACATTTTATGAAGCCTGATGAAACAGCCATTGGCTGAGAAACGCGTTGCCTGTGATTTTATAATTTTTATTAAAGTCATTTTTAGCATTTTAGCATTTGAACACTTGCTGTATTTTCTTTGGGATATTTCTTCCTTTTTATCTGAGGAAAATCACCTTCTGGTTCACTGTGGGATCCTCTGCACTACTGAATCCACTTGGATGCCTGGCTACAAGTCTGTTGGGTGACTGAATTGATCCCTTCACGCTTCTATAGCATCATAAGAGGTGTTTTATCTATTGTGAGTACCATTCTTCTCATTGTTTGTATCTGAATCTTTGTACCAACAATACTAGGCTATATAGGCACCTGTGTCTCCTTTCTGTCCACACAGACAACAGTTCCTGTGCAGGAAGTTGGTCTTCTGGGTGACCGAATAGATCCCAGACTGCTTATTTAGCACTAATTGAGGTGCTCTACCAAATGTGAGTTTGTTTATTACTCTAAGATCTACAGGTTTTGGACCAAACAATATTGGGCCATGTGGCGCTTCTGTTTTCTCTTTCCATAGATTGCTGCTCCTGGATCATGGCCTGGATCATCACAGATAGCTGCGCTTCTGTTTTCTCTTTCTATATATAATACCTGTTAACATCTATATATAATACCTGTTATATCTATATATAATACCCGTTACATTTATATATAATACCTGTTACATCTATATATATAATATCTGTTATATCTATATATAATACCTGTTACATCTATATATATAATACCTGTTATATCTATATATAATACCTGTTATATCTATATATAATACCCGTTACATCTATATATAATACCTGTTACATTTATATATAATACCTGTTATATCTATATATAATACCTGTTAACATCTATATATAATACCTGTTATATCTATATATAATACCTGTTATATCTATATATAATACCCGTTACATCTATATATAATACCAGTAATATCTATTATATAATACCGTTACATCTATATATAATAATCGTTATATCTATATATAATACCCGTTATATCTATATATAATACCAGTAATATCTATATATAATACCAGTAATATCTATATATAATACCAGTAATATCTATATATAATACCCGTTATATCTATATATAATACCCGTTACATCTATATATAATACCAGTAATATCTATATATAATACCCGTTATATCTATATATAATACCCGTTACATCTATATATAATACCAGTAATATCTATATATAATACCGTTACATCTATATATAATAACCATTATTTCTCCAACATAGGTGTGTCCGGTCCACGGCGTCATCCTTACTTGTGGGATATTCTCTTCCCCAACAGGAAATGGCAAAGAGCCCAGCAAAGCTGGTCACATGATCCCTCCTAGGCTCCGCCTACCCCAGTCATTCTCTTTGCCGTTGTACAGGCAACATCTCCACGGAGATGGCTTAGAGTTTTTTAGTGTTTAACTGTAGTTTTTATTATTCAATCAAGAGTTTGTTATTTTGAAATAGTGCTGGTATGTACTATTTACTCAGAAACAGAAAAGAGATGAAGATTTCTGTTTGTATGAGGAAAATGATTTTAGCAACCGTAACTAAAATCCATGGCTGTTCCACACAGGACTGTTGAGAGCAATTAACTTCAGTTGGGGGAACAGTGTGCAGTCTCTTGCTGCTTGAGGTATGACACATTCTAACAAGACGATGTAATGCTGGAAGCTGTCATTTTCCCTATGGGATCCGGTAAGCCATGTTTATTACGATCGTAAATAAGGGCTTCACAAGGGCTTATTAAGACTGTAGACTTTTTCTGGGCTAAATCGATTCATTATTAACACATATTTAGCCTTGAGGAATCATTTTATCTGGGTATTTTGATATAATAATATCGGCAGGCACTGTATTAGACACCTTATTCCTTAGGGGCTTTCCCAAAGCATAAGCAGAGCCTCATTTTCGCGCCGGTGTGGCGCACTTGTTTTTGAGAGGCATGGCATGCAGTCGCATGTGAGAGGAGCTCTGATACTTAGAAAAGACTTTCTGAAGGCGTCATTTGGTATCGTATTCCCCTTTGGGCTTGGTTGGGTCTCAGCAAAGCAGATACCAGGGACTGTAAAGGGGTTAAAGTTTAAAACGGCTCCGGTTCCGTTATTTTAAGGGTTAAAGCTTCCAAATTTGGTGTGCAATACTTTTAAGGCTTTAAGACACTGTGGTGAAAATTTGATAAATTTTGAACAATTCCTTCATGTTTTTTCGCAATTGCAGTAATAAAGTGTGTTCAGTTTAAAATTTAAAGTGACAGTAACGGTTTTATTTTAAAACGTTTTTGTACTTTGTTATCAAGTTTATGCCTGTTTAACATGTCTGAACTACCAGATAGACTGTGTTCTGAATGTGGGGAAGCCAGAATTCCTATTCATTTAAATAAATGTGATTTATGTGATAATGACAATGATGCCCAAGATGATTCCTCAAGTGAGGGGAGTAAGCATGGTACTGCATCATTCCCTCCTTCGTCTACACGAGTCTTGCCCACTCAGGAGGCCCCTAGTACATCTAGCGCGCCAATACTCCTTACTATGCAACAATTAACGGCTGTAATGGATAATTCTGTCAAAAACATTTTAGCCAAAATAAACACTTGTCAGCGTAAGCGCGGCTGCTCTGTTTTAGATACTGAAGAGCATGACGACGCTGATATTAATATCTCTGAAGGGCCCCTAACCCAGTCTGATGGGGCCAGGGAGGTTTTGTCTGAGGGAGAAATTACTGATTCAGGGAACATTTCTCAACAGGCTGAACCTGATGTGATTGCATTTAAATTTAAGTTGGAACATCTCCGCATTCTGCTTAAGGAGGTATTATCCACTCTGGATGATTGTGACAAGTTGGTCATCCCAGAGAAACTATGTAAAATGGACAAGTTCCTAGAGGTGCCGGGGCTCCCAGAAGCTTTTCCTATACCCAAGCGGGTGGCGGACATTGTTAATAAAGAATGGGAGAGGCCAGGTATTCCTTTCGTCCCTCCCCCCATATTTAAAAAATTGTTTCCTATGGTCGACCCCAGAAAGGACTTATGGCAGACAGTCCCCAAGGTCGAGGGAGCGGTTTCCACTTTAAACAAACGCACCACTATACCCATAGAGGATAGTTGTGCTTTCAAAGATCCTATGGATAAAAAATTAGAAGGTTTGCTTAAAAAGATGTTTGTTCAGCAGGGTTACCTTCTACAACCAATTTCATGCATTGTCCCTGTCGCTACAGCCGCATGTTTCTGGTTCGATGAGCTGATAAAGGCGGTCGATAGTGATTCTCCTCCTTATGAGGAGATTATGGACAGAATCAATGCTCTCAAATTGGCTAATTCTTTCACCCTCGACGCCACTTTGCAATTGGCTAGGTTAGCGGCTAAGAATTCTGGGTTTGCTATTGTGGCGCGCAGAGCGCTTTGGTTGAAATCTTGGTCGGCTGATGCGTCTTCCAAGAACAAGCTACTTAACATTCCTTTCAAGGGGAAAACGCTGTTTGGCCCTGACTTGAAAGAGATTATCTCTGATATCACTGGGGGTAAGGGCCACGCCCTTCCTCAGGATCGGCCTTTCAAGGCAAAAAATAAACCTAATTTTCGTCCCTTTCGTAGAAACGGACCAGCCCAAGGTGCTACGTCCTCTAAGCAAGAGGGTAATACTTCTCAAGCCAAGCCAGCTTGGAGACCAATGCAAGGCTGGAACAAAGGAAAGCAGGCCAAGAAACCTGCCACTGCTACCAAGACTGCATGAAATGTTGGCCCCCGATCCGGGACCGGATCTGGTGGGGGGCAGACTCTCTCTCTTCGCTCAGGCTTGGGCAAGAGATGTTCTGGATCCTTGGGCGCTAGAAATAGTCTCCCAGGGTTATCTTCTGGAATTCAAGGGACTTCCCCCAAGGGGGAGGTTCCACAGGTCTCAGTTGTCTTCAGACCACATAAAAAGACAGGCATTCTTACATTGTGTAGAAGACCTGTTAAAAATGGGAGTGATTCATCCTGTTCCATTAAGAGAACAAGGGATGGGGTTCTACTCCAATCTGTTCATAGTTCCCAAAAAAGAGGGAACGTTCAGACCAATCTTAGATCTCAAGATCTTAAACAAGTTTCTCAAGGTTCCATCGTTCAAGATGGAAACCATTCGAACTATTCTTCCTTCCATCCAGGAAGGTCAATTCATGACCACGGTGGATTTAAAGGATGCGTATCTACATATTCCTATCCACAAGGAACATCATCGGTTCCTAAGGTTCGCATTCCTGGACAAACATTACCAGTTCGTGGCGCTTCCTTTCGGATTAGCCACTGCTCCAAGGATTTTCACAAAGGTACTAGGGTCCCTTCTAGCTGTGCTAAGACCAAGGGGCATTGCTGTAGTACCTTACTTGGACGACATTCTGATTCAAGCGTCGTCCCTTCCTCAAGCAAAGGCTCACACGGACATCGTCCTGGCCTTTCTCAGATCTCACGGATGGAAAGTGAACGTGGAAAAGAGTTCTCTATCCCCGTCAACAAGGGTTCCCTTCTTGGGAACAATTATAGACTCCTTAGAAATGAGGATTTTTCTAACAGAGGCCAGAAAAACAAAACTTCTAGACTCTTGTCGGATACTTCATTCCGTTCCTCTTCCTTCCATAGCTCAGTGCATGGAAGTGATCGGGTTGATGGTAGCGGCAATGGACATAGTTCCTTTTGCGCGCATTCATCTAAAGACCATTACAACTGTGCATGCTCAGTCAGTGGAATGGGGGCTATACAGACTTGTCTCCGAAGATACAAGTAAATCAGAGGACCAGAGACTCACTCCGTTGGTGGCTGTCCCTGGACAACCTGTCACAAGGGATGTCATTCCGCAGACCAGAGTGGGTCATTGTCACGACCGACGCCAGTCTGATGGGCTGGGGCGCGGTCTGGGGATCCCTGAAAGCTCAGGGTCTTTGGTCTCGGGAAGAATCTCTTCTACCAATAAATATTCTGGAACTGAGAGCGATATTCAATGCTCTCAAGGCTTGGCCTCAGCTAGCGAGGGCCAAGTTCATACGGTTTCAATCAGACAACATGACAACTGTTGCGTACATCAACCATCAGGGGGGAACAAGGAGTTCCCTAGCGATGGAAGAAGTGACCAAAATCATTCTATGGGCGGAGTCTCACTCCTGCCACCTGTCTGCTATCCACATCCCAGGAGTGGAAAATTGGGAAGCGGATTTTCTGAGTCGTCAGACATTGCATCCGGGGGAGTGGGAACTCCATCCGGAAATCTTTGCCCAAGTCACTCAGCTGTGGGGCATTCCAGACATGGATCTGATGGCCTCTCGTCAGAACTTCAAAGTTCCTTGCTACGGGTCCAGATCCAGGGATCCCAAGGCGGCTCTAGTGGATGCACTAGTAGCACCTTGGACCTTCAAACTAGCTTATGTGTTCCCGCCCTTTCCTCTCATCCCCAGGCTGGTAGCCAGGATCAATCAGGAGAGGGCGTCGGTGATCTTGATAGCTCCTGCGTGGCCACGCAGGACTTGGTATGCAGATCTGGTGAATATGTCATCGGCTCCACCTTGGAAGCTACCTTTGAGACGAGACCTTCTTGTTCAGGGTCCGTTCGAACATCCGAATCTGGTTTCACTCCAGCTGACTGCTTGGAGATTGAACGCTTGATTTTATCGAAGCGAGGGTTCTCAGATTCTGTTATCGATACTCTTGTTCAGGCCAGAAAGCCTGTAACTAGAAAGATTTACCACAAAATTTGGAAAAAATATATCTGTTGGTGTGAATCTAAAGGATTCCCTTGGGACAAGGTTAAGATTCCTAGGATCCTATCCTTCCTTCAAGAAGGATTGGAAAAATGATTATCTGCAAGTTCCCTGAAGGGACAGATTTCTGCCTTGTCGGTGTTACTTCACAAAAAACTGGCTGCTGTGCCAGATGTTCAAGCTTTTGTTCAGGCTCTGGTTAGAATTAAGCCTGTTTACAAACCTTTGACTCCTCCTTGGAGTCTCAATTTAGTTCTTTCAGTTCTTCAGGGGGTTCCGTTTGAACCCTTGCATTCCGTTGATATTAAATTATTATCTTGGAAAGTTTTGTTTTTAGTTGCAATTTCTTCTGCCAGAAGGGTTTCAGAATTATCTGCTCTGCAGTGTTCTCCTCCTTATCTGGTGTTCCATGCAGATAAGGTGGTTTTACGTACTAAACCTGGTTTTCTTCCAAAAGTTGTTTCTAACAAAAACATTAACCAGGAGATTATCGTACCTTCTCTGTGTCCGAAACCAGTTTCAAAGAAGGAACGTTTGTTGCACAATTTGGATGTTGTTCGCGCTCTAAAATTCTATTTAGATGCTACAAAGGATTTTAGACAAACATCTTCCTTGTTTGTTGTTTATTCCGGTAAAAGGAGAGGTCAAAAAGCAACTTCGACCTCTCTCTCTTTTTGGATTAAAAGCATCATCAGATTGGCTTACGAGACTGCCGGACGGCAGCCTCCCGAAAGAATCACAGCTCATTCCACTAGGGCTGTGGCTTCCACATGGGCCTTCAAGAACGAGGCTTCTGTTGATCAGATATGTAGGGCAGCGACTTGGTCTTCACTGCACACTTTTACCAAATTTTACAAGTTTGATACTTTTGCTTCTTCTGAGGCTATTTTTGGGAGAAAGGTTTTGCAAGCCGTGGTGCCTTCCATTTAGGTGACCTGATTTGCTCCCTCCCTTCATCCGTGTCCTAAAGCTTTGGTATTGGTTCCCACAAGTAAGGATGACGCCGTGGACCGGACACACCTATGTTGGAGAAAACAGAATTTATGTTTACCTGATAAATTACTTTCTCCAACGGTGTGTCCGGTCCACGGCCCGCCCTGGTTTTTTAATCAGGTCTGATAATTTATTTTCTTTAACTACAGTCACCACGGTACCATATGGTTTCTCCTATGCAAATATTCCTCCTTAACGTCGGTCGAATGACTGGGGTAGGCGGAGCCTAGGAGGGATCATGTGACCAGCTTTGCTGGGCTCTTTGCCATTTGCTGTTGGGGAAGAGAATATCCCACAAGTAAGGATGACGCCGTGGACCGGACACACCGTTGGAGAAAGTAATTTATCAGGTAAACATAAATTCTGTTATCTATATATAATACCCGTTAAATCTATATATATATTACCCGTTATATATCTATATATAATACCCGTTACATCTATATATATATATAATACCCGTTACATAGCTATATATAATACTGTTACATCTATATATAATACCCGTTATATAAATTTATAATACCCGTTTTATATCTCTATATATAAAACCCTTTATATCTATATATAATACCCTTTATATCTATATATAATAACCGTTATATCTATATATAATAACCGTTAAATCTATATATAATACCCGTTATATCAATATATAATACCCGTTATATAGCTATATATAATACCCGTTATATCTATATATAAAACCCGTTATATATCTATATATAATACCCGTTACAGCTATATATAATACCCGTTATATCTATATATAATACCCGTTATATATCTATATATAATACCCGTTATAAATCTATATATAATAACCGTTATATATGTATATATAATAACCGTTATATATCTATATATAATACCCGTTGTATATCTATATATAATACCCGTTATATCTATATATAATACCCGTTACATCTATATATAATACCCGTTATATATCTATATATAATACCTGTTACATCTATATATATAATACCCGTTATAATTATATATAATACCTGTTATATCTATGTATAATACCCGTTATATCAATATATAATACCCGTTATATATAATACCCGTTATATCTATATATAATAACCGTTATATCTATATATAATAACGGTTACATCTATATATAATACCCGTTATATCAATATATAATACCCGTTAAATCTTTATATAATACCCGTTATATCTATATATAATAACCATTACATCTATATATGATAACCGTTATATCTATATATAATAACCGTTACATCTATATGTAATAACCGTTATATCTATATATAATAACCATTACATCTATATATAATAACCGTTATATCTATACAGGGAGTGCAGAATTATTAGGCAAGTTGTATTTTTGAGGATTCATTTTATTATTGAACAACAACCATGTTCTCAATGAACCCAAAAAACTCATTAATATCAAAGCTGAATATTTTTGGAAGTAGTTTTTAGTTTGTTTTTAGTTTTAGCTATTTTAGGGGGATATCTGTGTGTGCAGGTGACTATTACTGTGCATAATTATTAGGCAACTTAACAAAAAACAAATATATACCCATTTCAATTATTTATTTTTACCAGTGAAACCAATATAACATCTCAACATTCACAAATATACATTTCTGACATTCAAAAACAAAACAAAAACAAATCAGTGACCAATATAGCCACCTTTCTTTGCAAGGACACTCAAAAGCCTGCCATCCATGGATTCTGTCAGTGTTTTGATCTGTTCACCATCAACATTGTGTGCAGCAGCAACCACAGCCTCCCAGACACTGTTCAGAGAGGTGTACTGTTTTCCCTCCTTGTAAATCTCACATTTGATGATGGACCACAGGTTCTCAATGGGGTTCAGATCAGGTGAACAAGGAGGCCATGTCATTAGATTTTCTTCTTTTATACCCTTTCTTGCCAGCCACGCTGTGGAGTACTTGGACGCGTGTGATGGAGCATTGTCCTGCATGAAAATCATGTTTTTCTTGAAGGATGCAGACTTCTTCCTGTACCACTGCTTGAAGAAGGTGTCTTCCAGAAACTGGCAGTAGGACTGGGAGTTGAGCTTGACTCCATCCTCAACCCGAAAAGGCCCCACAAGCTCATCTTTGATGATACCAGCCCAAACCAGTACTCCACCTCCACCTTGCTGGCGTCTGAGTCGGACTGGAGCTCTCTGCCCTTTACCAATCCAGCCACGGGCCCATCCATCTGGCCCATCAAGACTCTCATTTCATCAGTCCATAAAACCTTAGAAAAATCAGTCTTGAGATATTTCTTGGCCCAGTCTTGACGTTTCAGCTTGTGTGTCTTGTTCAGTGGTGGTCGTCTTTCAGCCTTTCTTACCTTGGCCATGTCTCTGAGTATTGCACACCTTGTGCTTTTGGGCACTCCAGTGATGTTGCAGCTCTGAAATATGGCCAAACTGGTGGCAAGTGGCATCTTGGCAGCTGCACGCTTGACTTTTCTCAGTTCATGGGCAGTTATTTTGCGCCTTGGTTTTTCCACACGCTTCTTGCGACCCTGTTGACTATTTTGAATGAAATGCTTGATTGTTCGATGATCACGCTTCAGATGCTTTGCAATTTTAAGAGTGCTGCATCCCTCTGCAAGATATCTCACTATTTTTGACTTTTCTGAGCCTGTCAAGTCCTTCTTTTGACCCATTTTGCCAAAGGAAAGGAAGTTGCCTAATAATTATGCACACCTGATATAGGGTGTTGATGTCATTAGACCACACCCCTTCTCATTACAGAGATGCACATCACCTAATATGCTTAATTGGTAGTAGGCTTTCGAGCCTATACAGCTTGGAGTAAGACAACATGCATAAAGAGGATGATGTGGTCAAAATACTCATTTGCCTAATAATTCTGCACTCCCTGTATATAATAACCATTACATCTATATATAATAACCGTTATATCTATATATAATAACCATTACATCTATATATAATAACCGTTACATCTATAAATAATACCTGTTATATATATATATAATACCCGTTATATCTATATATATAATAACCGTTATAGCTATATATAATACCTGTTATATCTATATATGATACCCGTTTTATCTATATATAATAACCGTTATATCTATATATAATAACCGTTATAGCTATATATAATACCTGTTATATCTATATATGATACCCGTTTTATCTATATATAATCACACAAGCGATATACCTGTTATATAAGGTGAACAAATTTTTAAAATGAAATCCGGGGACATTTTTTTTTTATTGGCAAATGGTAAAAAACTATTAGATAGATTACGAGTTTGGCTTCATAACGATGCTTTTTCCCTAACAACGCTATTACAAGTCTTGTCAGAATAGATGTACCGCACACCTTTTTGTCCGTCACGCAACGTCAGTACCTCACTTTTAAAAAAGTCCTTTTTCAATGGGACTCCCATAGCGTCGGTATTACAAGTTTTGCTGTGAGGCCAAAAAGTGAGCGGTACACCCTATACTGACAAGATCCGTACCGCCATCTAAAGTCAGTAGTTATGAGATTTATGTTACAAATCTGTAGCATAAAACTCATAACTAAAGTGTTAGAAAAGTACACTAACACCCATAAACTACCTATTAACCTCTAAACCGTGGCCCTCCCGCATCGCAAATACTAAAATAAAAATATTAACCCCTAATCTGCCGCTCCGGACATCGCCGCCAGTTAAAAAATGTATTAAACCCTATTCCGCCGCTCCCTGACATCGTCGCCACTATAATAAACTATTTAAATATTATTAACCCCTAATCTGCCGTCCGCCAACACCGCCGCTATAATAAACCTATTAACCACTAAACCGCAAAGCCCCCCACAACAAAATATAATAAAATAAACTATTAACCCCTAAACCTCTGGCCTCCCACATCACTAACTCTACATAAATATATTAACCCCTAAACCTAACCCTACCGTAAGCCTATGTCTAACCCTAACCCTAAAAACCCCTAACTTAAATATAATTAAAATAAATCTAAATAAACCTTACAATTATTACCTAAATAATTCCTATTTAAAACTAAATACTTACCTGTAAAATAAAACGTAAGATAGCTACAATATAACTAATAGTTACACTGTAGCTAACTTACGGCTAGATTACGAGTTTTGCGGTAAGAGCTGCTCAGTACTAACTTGCAAGTTATTGCCACTGCTCACTTTCTTTCAGCGCTGGTATTACAGGTTTACAAAAACCCAGCGTTAGCAGGCAAGAAGTGAGCGTAGAGCAAAATTGAGCTCCATACCGCACTCCAATACCAGGGCTGAGGTAAGCTGGTTTTACGTGCTTGTCAACGATTTCCCCATAGACATCAATGGGGAGAGCCGGATGAAAAAAAGCCTAACACCTGCAATAAAGAAGCGTAAAGCTCCGTAACGCAGCCCCATTGATTCCTATGGGGAAAGAAAATTTATGTTTACACCTGACACCCTGGATTTGGCTTCTTAACACTCTACACCCTAAGGGGTTAAACAGGGAGTTTGACCTCTTTCCATTGTTATAACCAACATGTAACATATAAATTAATGATCATCACTAGTGTTAAGTGCTGTTAATTCAATGCATTTTTTGGTATTTGCTTTTGATGCAATAATGTTTATATGGTTGGTGACTTGCTGCAATTGTTTTTAATAGGTTGTCCAATTCTTGTTAAAGGGACAGTATACACTCATTTTCATATAACTGCATGTAATAGGCACTACTATAAAGAATAAGATGCACAGATACTGATATAAAAATCCAGTATAAAACTGTTTAAAAACTTACGGCTAGATTTAGAGTTTTGTCGGTAAGGACCCGCGTAGCTAACGCCGGCTTTTTTCTGGCCGCACCATAAAAATAACTCTGGTATTGAGAGTCCACATAAAGGCTGCGTTAGGCTCCAAAAAAGGAGCGTAGAGCATATTTAACGCAGCTTCAACTCTCGATACCAGAGTTGCTTACGGACGCGGCCAGCCTCAAAAACGTGCTCGTGCACGATTCCCCCATAGGAAACAATGGGGCTGTTTGAGCTGAAAAAAAACCTAACACCTGCAAAAAAGCAGCGTTCAGCTCCTAACGCAGCCCCATTGTTTGCTATGCGGAAACACTTCCTACGTCTGCACCTAACACTCTAACATGTACCCCGAGTCTAAACACCCCTAACCTTACACTTATTAACCCCTAATCTGCCGCCCCCGCTATCGCTGACCCCTGCATATTATTATTAACCCCTAATCTGCCGCTCCGTAAATCGCCGCTACTTACATTATCCCTATGTACCCCTAATCTGCTGCCCTAACATCGCCGACCCCTTTATTATATTTATTAACCCCTAATCTGCCCCCCACAACGTCGCCTCCACCTGCCTACACTTATTAACCCCTAATCTGCCGACCGGACCTGAGCGCTACTATAATAAAGTTATTAACCCCTAATCCGCCTCACTAACCCTATAATAAATAGTATTAACCCCTAATCTGCCCTCCCTAACATCGCCGACACCTAACTTCAATTATTAACCCCTAATCTGCCGACTGGAGCTCACCGCTATTCTAATAAATGTATTAACCCCTAAAGCTAAGTCTAACCCTAACACTAACACCCCCCTAAGTTAAATATAATTTACATCTAACGAAATTAATTATCTCTTATTAAATAAATTATTCCTATTTAAAGCTAAATACTTACCTGTAAAATAAATCCTAATATAGCTACACTATAAATTATAATTATATTATAGCTATTTTAGGATTAATATTTATTTTACAGCAAACTTTGTATTTATTTTAACCATGTACAATAGCTATTAAATAGTTAAGAACTATTTAATAGCTAAAATAGTTAAAATAATTACAAAATTACCTGTAAAATAAATCCTAACCTAAGTTACAATTAAACCTAACACTACACTATCAATAAATTAATTAAATAAAATACCTACAATTACCTACAATTAAACTTAACACTACACTATCAATACATTAATTAAATACAATATCTACAAATAACTACAATGAAATAAACTAAGTACAAAAAATAAAAAAGAACTAAGTTACAAAAAATAAAAAAATATTTCCAAACATAAGGAAAATCTTACAACAATTTTAAACTAATTACACCTACTCTAAGCCCCCTAATAAAATAACAAACCCCCCCAAAATAAAAAAATGCCCTACCCTATTCTAAATTACTAAAGTTCAAAGCTCTTTTACCTTACCAGCCCTGAACAGGGCCCTTTGCGGGGCATGCCCCAAGAAGTTCAGCTCTTTTGCCTGTAAAAAAAAACATACAATACCCCCCCCCAACATTACAACCCACCACCCACATACCCCTAATCTAACCCAAACCCCCCTTAAATAAACCTAACACTAAGCCCCTGAAGATCATCCTACCTTGTCTTCACCATACCAGGTTCACCCATCCGTCCTGGCTCCAAAATCTTCATCCAACCCAAGCGGGGGCTGGTGATCCATCTTCCGGCGGCTGAAGAGGTCCAGAAGAGGCTCCAAAGTCTTCATCCTATCCGGGAAGAAGAGTAGATCCGGACCGGCAACCATCATCTTCCAAGCGGCATCTTCTATCTTCATCCGATGAGGACCGGCTCCATCCTGAAGACCTCCACCGCGGACCCATCTTCATCCGGCGACGTCCAACTGAACAATGACGGTTCCTTTAAGGGACGTCATCCAAGATGGCGTCCCTCGAATTCCGATTGGCTGATAGGATTCTATCAGCCAATCGGAATTAAGGTAGGAATATTCTGATTGGCTGATGGAATCAGCCAATCAGAATCAAGTTCAATCCGATTGGCTGATCCAATCAGCCAATCAGATTGAGCTTGCATTCTATTGGCTGTTTCGATCAGCCAATAGAATGCGAGCTCAATCTGATTGGTTGATTGGATCAGCCAATCGGATTGATCTTGATTCTGATTGGCTGATTCTATCAGCCAATCGGAATTGAAGGGACGCCATCTTGGATGACGTCACTTAAAGGAACCGTCATTTAGTAAGAAGACTCCGGATGAAGAGGATGCTCCACGTCGGATGTCTTGAAGATGGACCCACTCCACGCCGGATGGATGAAGATAGAAGATGCCGCCTGGATGAAGACTTCTGCCCGTCTGGAGGACCACTTCGCCCGGCTTGGATGAAGACTTCTCCCGGCTTCGTTGAGGACTTCGGCCCGGTTGGTTGAAGACTTCTCCCGGTAAGGTGATCTTCAAGGGGTTAGTGTTAGGTTTTTCTTCTATAAGATACGACGAGTCCACGGATTCATCCTTTACTTGTGGGATATTATCCTCCTGCTAACAGGAAGTGGCAAAGAGCACCACAGCAGAGCTGTCTATATAGCTCCTCCCTTGACTCCACCCCCCAGTCATTCTCTTTGCCTACTCTAAGTAATAGGAAGGGTAAAGTGAAAGAGGTGATAAAATGTTAGTTTTTATTTTCTTCAAGCAAGAGTTTTTTATTTTAAATGGTACCGGTGTGTGCTATTTTCTCCCAGGCAGCAGATGGATGAAGACTTCTGCCTGGAAGCTGATGATCTTAGCAGTTGTTACTAAGATCCAGAGTAGTTCCCACAGAATGGCTGAGGAGTACTTAAGAAACTTCAGTGTGAGGAACGTTTTTCATGCTATAAGCAGTGAGGTATGTTCAGTCATTTTTTTTCTGGAGAGACTGTGTTATTTCAGAATTGGCTGACAGTATCCCCATGAGGGAAAGGGTAAGCAGTAATCCTAAAGTATAAAGAGGGTTATTACTGAAATTGCTTATTGGGCTATAAAAAAATGGTTGACACTAATGTTATGATGTTTGTGGGCAAACGTTTTCATGACTGGGAGTTACAGATAACGTTTTTATGATAGACGTTTTTCTACTTTATTAAGTATAGAGGGTACACATTGCTTCATTTAGGGGTATATGAACCCACATGGCTAGGTTTTAGACCGCTCTGGTGCGGTTATTTTAGACTCTGAGACATCGAGTGAGATGGGCGGGGCCTATTTTCACGCCTCAGTTGCGCAGTTGTTTTTCCCAGACAAGCAACAAGCTCCAACTCCGGTGGGCCTTTCAGAACAGTATTGGGCCTAATCGAAAGTTTAATCCGATTTTACAGACCCCTGAGGGCAGGTAGGCGCCACAGCAGGGCTGTGGCGAGGTGCAGGGGGTGTTTTTATTTGAAGTTAACGTTTTATAGCATAATGTTTTTTTGGTAAGGGTTAAGTATTCCTTTCCTTGTGGGGCAAACTTAGCTGACAAGTTGGGATGCTTTTATCATAAAATTGGGATAATTTTATCGTTTTAAAGCAGTTTTGGAAAAATTGTATGCTTTTTTTTCTCTTAAAGGCGCAGTACCGTTTTTTTCAGATTGTTATTTTTTCACTAAATAAAGTGTTTTCAAGCCTGTTTGTGGTCATTACTAGCCTGTTTTAACATGTCTGACATTGAGGAAAGCCAATGTTCCATGTGCTTAGAAGCCATTGTGGAACCCCCACTTAAAATGTGTCCCTCATGTACTGAAAGGGCCTTACATTGCAAAGAACATATTTTAGCTGATAAAAGTATGTCTCAGGATGATTCTCAGTCAGAAGAGAATCAGGTTATGCCATCTACTTCTCCCCAAGTGTCACAACCTTTAACGCCCGCCCAAGCGACGCCAAGTACTTCTAGTGCGTCTAATTCTTTCACCCTGCAAGATATGGCCACAGTTATGTCTACTACCCTCACAGAGGTATTATCTAAACTGCCTGGTTTGCAGGGGAAGCGCAGTAGGTCCGGTATTAGAGTAAATGCTGAGCCTCTGATGCTTTATTGGCCATTTCCGATGTACCCTCACAATGTTCTGATTTGGGGGTGGGGGAATTGCTGTCTGAGGGAGAGCTTTCTGATTCAGGAAAGATGTTCCCTCAAACAGACTCAGATATGACGGCCTTTAAGTTTAAGCTTGAACACCTCCGCTTGTTGCTCAGGGAGGTTTTAGCGACTCTGGATGATTGTGACATTATTGTAATTCCACCAGAGAAATTGTGTAAAATGGATAGATATCTAGAGGTCCCTACTTACACTAATGTTTTTCCAGTCCCTAAGAGGATTTCGGACATTGTTATTAAGGAATGGGATAGACCAGGCATTCCGTTCTCTCCCCCTCCAACTTTTAAAAAAATGTTTCCCATATCTGACACCATTCGGGATTCGTTGCAGACTGTCCCTAAGGTGGAGGGAGCTATTTCTACACTGGCTAACCATACAACTATACCTATTGAGGACAGTTGTGCTTTCAAAGATCTACAGAGGAAAAGGTGAGGGAAAATTGAGTGGGTTTATTAGTCAAAATTCAAGGGATAAATCAAAATTATTTCTTATTACTTTTGACCCTTAAATTCCAGAACCTAAAGCAGTAATATACATCAGAATGTACAGGGAGATGCAAAGAGATTTGCATCACAGAGAAAAGACTGCAGGTTACTGGACTAGTTTAATACCTAAAACCCACTGTTAGAATATTCTCAGGTTGGTAACAGAAAATTCAGATATTATGAAATATCACAGACATGCCCATTTACACTAAATAACTTTATTTGGAGAAAAAAAATATAGCAGTCCAGCAGGACTGGTACTCATGCACACACACACATACGGTTAAAACTTGCTGAAATTCAGATAGTAAAATTATATAGAATGCAACCATTCAATGCTAATTTGTTACTCTTAAGAGATACATATGATATATTCATATAATCAACCCTTGGGGGTAAACAAATTGTTATAAGTAGTAGCGGCGTGGGGTATCTAATTCGTTTGTTGGCCTTTACTGAAAAGCACCACGCTGTTGTAAACAATAAGTGATGAGATGTGTATATTCGTGTGCTAGGATGCAAATCTGTTAAATAATCTCAAAGACACAACGTATAAATATACTGGTAGTTCAATCTCATACCAAAGTGATGGTTACAATGTTTGTTGGGCTTTTAGTTACAAATGTTGCTACCTGTGGTAATCTTACTACCACATGTTAGGGAGCCTAGATTGTGGTTAAACAAAACCGTTGGTAGTCATAAGGTATGGTATATGCCTTTAAGGTCAAAGAAATTGACAGCTGTGTATTTTAAAGTTTGCGCAAATTGTATCCCCAATATTTTTTAACAACTATGTATATCTATTGTTACAAAGATTATCATTAATATGACAAGCTCAGACTCAATAATATGAGCCGGTAATATTGTGTTTATACATTGGCAAACAATATAAATAATCTATTGATTTAACAACTACAAAAGTTTGTTATCAAAATCAAAAAATCTCTCTATACCGCTTATACCTTTGGATATTCACTTTTCCAAACAGAAAAAGGTAAGTATAGGATCCTAAATGCAGCTCCTGTTGTATGGTGAACCAACAAGTTAACTAATAAAAAGAGTTATCAGACTGAGCTACAAAAAGGTCTCTTCTATAGCGGAGACCTGCTTAACGTTTAACTGACACTGTTAATGAAAGGTATGGTATATGTCTTTAAGGTCAAAGAAATTGACAGCTATGTATTTTAAAGTTAGCGCAAATTGTATCACCAATATTTTTTAACATCTATGTATATTTATTGTTGCAAAGATTATCATTAATATGACAAGCTCAGACTCAATAATATAAGCCGGTGATATTGTGTTTATATGTTGGCAAACAGTATAAATAATCTATTGATTTAATAACTACAAAAAGTTTGTTATCAAAAGCAATACTCCATTTTTTGCGCAAAAAAATGCCACAGCATTGAGCAGTTTAAATCTCTCTATACCACTTATACCTTAGAATAAAGGTAAATATAGGATCCTAAATGCAGCTCCTGCTATATGGTAGACCAACAAGTTAGTTAATAAAGATAGTTATCAGACTGAGCTACAAAAGGGTGTCTTCTATAGCGGAGACCTGCTTAACGTTTAACTGCCACTGTTAATAAAGATCATAACGTAGGTGTTATTCAATTATTTAATTGAGTCAGCTTGCTAAAATAGAGGTTCCATAACCTCGTGATAGTGCCCCTGATGCGCGTTTCACATAACGCTTCCTCAGAGGGGTACGCGCCGGCCGGACAGAGCGGGTAATATCACAGTCTAGAACCCGCCCCTGTATTCCGATTGGTTCTCCACAATTGTTCTATGTGTTGTTCTGATTGGTTAACGTTAAATGTCAACTTCGTTGGCGTCGACTGAATACGGTAACATCATGAGCTGACTGCTACTTATATGTGAGGAAGATTGACTGAGTATATAGAAGCTGGGGCTGCTATATGTATCAATATCATAACGCAGCAACGAAAAAGTTAGAAAAGGGGGGGGGGGAATTATATGTATACTGATTGCTTGATTATATTATGTGTTCGAAGTTACTTATAACGACATGAACCCACAAATTTGCGGTGACATTTGTATACATACATTTGTCACTATGATATATAAATAGCTACCCCAATTTAAATACTGCACTTATAGAATTCTCATAGAGGTTTCACTATCACTGTTGAAAAAAGTGCATGCAGGAGAGGAATATTTCATATGTATATTTACAAACGTTGTATCTAAAAATGTCACTGCTGTACAAGTGTTTAGTGTGTGAGTGATACCCTTGTGTCAAAAAGATTCATTATTAATATACTGCTTAAATGGCTGCAGTTGAAATAAAAAATGAATAACACAAGGGAATCGGAAATGTTACTACATCTGATTCAGAAACTACATCCATTATTAATGGTGATTTAAAATTAACCAGATTTTAGTGAGATTGTAGTGACGTGGCAACGTGATTATACAAAGGGTTAATTAGCGAATGAGAGAAAGAATGTCTTGGTAAAAGAAAAGTGACAACTTAGTAAAATAATCTACAAAAAAAATGTTTTTAATAAAAGGGATCATTTGTGGTATGGTTTTGAAATAGTGATAGGAAAATTGCAATGCAATTAAATTTATAAGAAATTCTTTTAAGAATGAAAGGTGAAGAGTGAGTGTTTAAAATGATTCTAAGGTCAATATTACTATGTGCTGCTATTATTATAACCGTGTAGAACAGAATAGTGT
This sequence comes from Bombina bombina, assembly GCF_027579735.1. Taxonomy (NCBI): domain Eukaryota; kingdom Metazoa; phylum Chordata; class Amphibia; order Anura; family Bombinatoridae; genus Bombina; species Bombina bombina. The sequence goes on along the minus strand of NC_069499.1, from coordinate 1,569,952,089 downwards.
AGGATATAGCTTGTATTTACATAAGCATACTTGAGTAGAACCAGATCTTAGTGGGGATACATAATTATAAATAGACATTGTAATTGTTATATTCATTTAAACCATGAGGGTATACAGTATTGAGCAGGTGTATCCAACGGCATTCTGCTTTCAATAGTGAATCTTCAAGACTGCCCCCTCTAATACCAAGGGAGATTTTCTGAAGAACAGAGAATTTGAGATGATTGTGTTGGCTTTGATGCTTCAATAAAAAAAACTTTGCAACACTAGTGATCTTTTTTCCGTTTTGTTGGTCTTTTTCTGCGTTTTTAATGTTGTTTTTATGTTCTAATATTCTAACTCTTGCCTCTCTGGTGGTCATACCTACATAGGCTTTCTCACATTTGCAGTAGATTACATAAATGACACCTGAGGATCTACAAGTGAGATGATGTTTTAATTTTTGAGTCTTCCCATATTTGTCCTTGATTTCTTTTATTTTTCTCACAAGAGGACAGACTGAACATGTCCCGCAGGGGTACATACCAGGATCAGTATCACTTTTTTTAGGAACATAGTGGCTTTGTACCAATTGATCTTTAAGATTCCTCGGCCTCCTATATCCAATTTTCACTCTGTCACCTATTATATCTTTAAGCTCAGGGTCACTAGTGAGAATATGCCAGTTCTCATTGAATATTTTTATTACACTTTGCATTTGAGGATTATATGTTGTAATCAGTCTTGGTATGATTGTGGAATTGTTTTGACTTTAGGGCATAATAGTGTATCTCTAGAGGTTTTTAATGCTTTAAATTTAGCTTGTTTTATGGCTCTGTTACTGTAGCCTCTTTGTGATAGTCTAGTTGTTAAAAGCTTGCTTTCATGTTCATAAATTGAGACATTAGAACAATTTCTCCTCAGTCTTAAAAATTTGCCATGTGGTATCGCTTTTAAAGTACTCCCCGGGTGTGCACTTGTCTTATGCAACAAAGAATTTGTAGATGTTTCTTTCCTAAACACTTTGGTTGTGATGGTACCATCATTGTTTTTTGTAATTGTCAAATCTAGGAACTCAATTTTATATAAATCGGCTTGGTATGTTAACTTAATATTCAAGTTGTTTACGTTGAATACTGATAGGAACTCATCAAGATGTTCACATGTGCCCTCCCAGATGAATAGCACATCATCAATGTACCTTATCCACAGAGGCACATGATTTGTGAATATTTCCATGCCTTCTGAGAAAACAATTTTTTGTTCCCAGAACCCTTGAAGTAAGTTAGCATACATTGGGGCACACGAGGTGCCCATTGCGGTACCTTGTGTTTGCAGGAAGAAACCATCTTTAAATGTAAAGATATTGTGGGTCAGTACATATTTTAAAAGGAGTAAAATAAACTCATTATGTTCTTTGTTGTCAGATTAATTAGTTGATAGGAAGTATTTTACTGCTTGTATCCCATCATTGTGTCTGATACTGGTGTATAAAGACTCCACATCTGCTGTAATAAGCCAAGTATCATGATTCAGATGTATATTTTGTAGGATTTTCAAGACTTCCATAGTATCTCGGACATAAGAGGGCATCATAGTCAGGTATTCTCTTAATCTCTGATCTATATATTTACTCGCTGCCTCAGTTATATTGTTATTACCTGATACTATGGGTCTTCCCGGTGGTTTAGTCAAATTCTTATGGACTTTTGGCAAAAAGTATATAGTCACAAGAGTCGGATTCTTTTTTATCAGAAAGTTTTTTTTTCAGTTTTGGTAATGATTCCATTGTTCCACACTTTTAAAATTAGTTTATTATATTGTTCCAAGTACTCTAAGGATTGAATAAAAGTTTTTTATAGTAATCTTTGTTGGATAATTGTCGCATAGCTTCTTCAACATAATCATCCTTAGGCCACACAACTATGTTTCCGCCCTTATCTGACGGCTTAATGACTACGTCAGTCCACGTTTTTATGTCATTCAAAGCTATTCTTTCAGAGTGGGTGAGTTTATTGTTCACATCATAAATAGGTAATGTTTCTATCTTTTTACATACGATTTGAGAAAAGACATTAACTTGTGGTGAGATAGATGCTGGTGGAGTGTATGTAGATTTTGGTTTTAACCCTTTCTTCCATAGGGTGTTTTGAGTTTCAGTGTCAGAGTCACCTAAAAGATCTTCCAAATCTCGCAAGGAATCTAACTCTTCTTTTGATAGAGTGGGATCATTTTTATTTGAGTACATCTTTTTTAGCAACAGTTTGCGTGAAAATAAATGAATATCTTTAGTTAATTCAAACTTATTTAAAGTGTTTGTGGGGCAAAAGGTTAACCCTTTAGAGCAGGGATGTCCAAACTTTGCTCTCCAGAGGTTTTGGAACTACATTTCCCATGATGCTCAGCTTAATAAAATGCTGGCTGAGCATCATCGGAAATGTAGTTCCAAAACCTCTGGAGAGCAAAGTTTGATTTCCCATGATGCTCAGCTAGATAAAATGCTGGCTGAGCATCATCGGAAATGTAGTTCCAAAACCTCTGGAGAGCAAGGTTTGGACACCCCTGCTTTAGAGAGAACACTTTCATGGTTGGTATTTAAAGTGTGTTTGCTGAGGTTAATGATTCTCATGAGTTGGTCCTGATCGTGGTGAAGGGACTCATCTCTCTCTTTCTCTCTGATTGTCTTTGGGGGCCTGTATTTTCCTTTTATTGCCCCTTGTTGGTTTGTTGGTTGTCGGCGTGTTTAATGTCTGTTGTTGTCATTGGCTTAATGCTAAAAAAGACACCTCTCTATTAGAGTGTGACGTAGATGGTAAAGAATTTACTTGTGTTGCAGGTACTGGGGTGTCTCTTGTCATGGGCTCCATTTCATCTCTATTACTTTCATTATCTGAGATGTCAGTTTCGGTATCTGTCCCACTTTGTGTCTTTGACATTATTTAACAGATTTGCATCCTAGCACACGAATATACACATCTCATCACTTATTGTTTACAACAGCGTGGTGCTTTTCAGTAAAGGCCAACAAACAAATTAGATACCCCAAGCCGCTACTGCTTATAACAATTTGTTTACCCCCAAGGGTTGATTATTTGAATAAACACATATATCATATGTATCTCTTGAGAGTAACAAATTAGCATTGAATGGGTGCATTATAGATAATTTCTCCAACATTGGTGTGTCCGGTCCACGGCGTCATCCTTACTTGTGGGATATTCTCTTCCCGAACAGGAAATGGCAAAGAGTCCCAGCAAAGCTGGTCACATGATCCCTCCTAGGCTCCGCCCACCCCAGTCATTCTCTTTGCCGTTGCACAGGCAACATCTCCACGGAGATGGTTAAGAGTTTTTTTGGTGTTTAAATGTAGTTTTATTCTTCTATCAAGTGTTTGTTATTTTAAAATAGTGCTGGTATGTACTATTTACTCTGAAACAGAAAAGGATGAAGATTTCTGTTTGTAAGAGGAAGATGATTTTAGCAGACAGTAACTAAAATCGATTGCTGTTTCCACACAGGACTGTTGAGATGAAGTAACTTCAGTTGGGGGAAACAGTTAGCAGACTTTTCTGCTTAAGGTATGACTAGCCATATTTCTAACAAGACCATGTAATGCTGGAAGGCTGTCATTTCCCCTCATGGGGACCGGTAAGCCATTTTCTTAGTTAAACATAAAAGAATAAAGGGCTTCAAAAAGGGCTTAAAAACTGGTAGACATTTTTCTGGGCTAAAACGATTGCTTTACTAGGCATATTATGCAGATTCTAACTAATAATTGGTATTATAATCTTGGGGAACGTTTAGAAAAACGGCAGGCACTGTGTTGGACACCTTTTTCAGATGGGGGCCTTTCTAGTTATAGACAGAGCCTCATTTTCGCGCCATTAATGCGCAGTTGTTTTTGGAGAGCAAGGCATGCAGATGCATGTGTCAGGAGCTAAGAATCACTGAAAAAGCTTATAGAAGGCGTCATTTGGTATCGTATTCCCCTCTGGGCTTGGTTGGGTCTCAGCAAAGCATATAGCTGGGACTGTATAAGGGTTAAATGTAAAAACGGCTCCGGTTCCGTTAATTTAAGGGTTAAAGCTCTGAAATTTGGTGTGCAATACTTTTAATGCTTTAAGACACTGTGGTGAAATTTTGAACAATTCCTTCATACTTTTTCACATATTCAGTAATAAAGTGTTTTCAGTTTGAAATTTAAAGTGACAGTAACGGTTTTATTTTAAAACGTTTTTTTGTGCTTTGTTGACAAGTTTAAGCCTGTTTAACATGTCTGTACCATCAGATAAGCTATGTTCTATATGTATGAAAGCCAATGTGTCTCCCCATTTAAATTTATGTGATAATTGTGCCATAGTGTCCAAACAAAGTAAGGACAGTAATGCCACAAATAATGATATTGCCCAAGATGATTCCTCAAATGAGGGGAGTAAACATGATACTACATCATCCCCTACTGTGTCTACACCAGTTATGCCCACACAGGAGGCCCCTAGTACATCTAGTGCGCCTATACTTATTACCATGCAACAATTAACGGCTGTAATGGATAACTCCATAGCAAATCTTTTATCCAAAATGCCTACTTATCAGAGAAAGCGCGATTGCTCTGTTTTAAACACTGAAGAGCAAGAGGACGCTGATGATAACTGTTCTGACATATCCTCACACCAATCTCAAGGGGCCATGAGGGAGGTTTTGTCTGATGGAGAAATTTCAGATTCAGGAAAAATTTCTCATCAAGCTGAACCTGATGTTGTGACATTTAAATTTAAATTAGAACATCTCCGCGCACTGCTTAAGGAGGTGTTATCTACTCTGGATGATTGTGACAATTTGGTCATTCCAGAGAAATTATGTAAGATGGACAAGTTCCTAGAGGTTCCGGTGCCCCCCGACGCTTTTCCTATACCCAAGCGGGTGGCGGACATAGTAAATAATGAGTGGGAAAGGCCCGGCATACCTTTTGTTCCCCCCCCTATATTTAAGAAATTATTTCCTATAGTCGACCCCAGAAAGGACTTATGGCAGACAGTCCCCAAGGTCGAGGGGGCAGTTTCTACTCTAAACAAACGCACTACTATTCCTATCGAAGATAGTTGTGCTTTCAAAGATCCTATGGATAAGAAATTAGAGGGTTTGCTTAAAAAGATTTTTGTACAGCAAGGTTACCTTCTACAACCAATTTCATGCATTGTTCCTGTCACTACGGCAGCGTGTTTCTGGTTCGAGGAACTAGAAAAATCGCTCAGTAAAGAATCTTCGTATGAGGAGGTTATGGACAGAGTTCAAGCACTTAAATTGGCTAACTCTTTTGTTTTAGATGCCGCTTTGCAATTAGCTAGATTAGCGGCGAAAAATTCAGGGTTTGCTATCGTGGCGCGCAGAGCGCTTTGGCTAAAGACAAAATTGCTTAACATTCCTTTCAAAGGTAAAACATTATTTGGACCTGATTTGAAAGAGATTAATTCAGACATCACTGGGGGAAAGGGCCACGCCCTCCCACAGGATAGGTCTTTTAAGGCTAAAAATAAGCCTAATTTTCGTCCCTTTCGCAGAAACGGACCAGTCTCTAATTCTGTATCCTCTAAGCAAGAGGGTAATACTTCACAACCCAAACCAGCCTGGAAACCAATGCAAGGCTGGAACAAGGGTAAGCAGGCCAAGAAGCCTACCACTGCTACCAAAACAGCATGAAGGGATAGCCCCCGATCCGGGACCGGATCTAGTGGGGGGCAGACTTTCTCTCTTTGCTCAGGCTTGGGCAAGAGATGTTCAGGATCCTTGGGCGCTAGAAATAGTTTCTCAAGGTTATCTCCTGGAATTCAAGGAACTACCCCCAAGGGGAAGGTTCCACAGGTCTCAATTATCTTCAAACCAAATAAAGAGACAGGCATTCTTACATTGTGTAGAAGACCTGTTAAAGATGGGAGTGATACATCCAGTTCCAATAAGAGAACAAGGAATGGGATTTTATTCCAATCTGTTCATAGTTCCCAAAAAAGAGGGAACATTCAGACCAATTTTGGATCTAAAGATCCTAAACAAATTTCTCAGGGTACCATCGTTCAAAATGGAAACTATTCGAACGATCCTACCTACTATCCAGGAAAATCAATTTATGACTACCGTGGATTTAAAGGATGCGTACCTACATATTCCTATCCACAAGGAACATCATCAGTTCCTAAGGTTCGCTTTTCTGGACAAGCATTACCAGTTTGTGGCACTTCCATTCGGATTAGCCACTGCTCCAAGGATTTTCACAAAGGTACTAGGGTCCCTTCTAGCGGTTCTAAGACCAAGGGGCATTGCAGTAGTACCTTACTTGGACGACATCCTGATTCAAGCGTCGTCCATGTCAAAAGCAAAGGCTCATACGGACATCGTCCTAGCCTTTCTCAGATCTCACGGATGGAAGGTGAACAAAGAAAAAAGTTCTCTGTCCCCGTCAACAAGAGTTCCCTTCTTGGGAACAATAATAGATTCCTTAGAAATGAGGATTTTTCTGACAGAGGTCAGAAAATCAAAACTTCTAAGCTCTTGTCAAGTACTTCATTCTGTTCCTCGTCCTTCCATAGCGCAGTGCATGGAAGTAATAGGATTGATGGTTGCAACAATGGACATAGTTCCTTTTGCACGAATTCATCTAAGACCATTACAACTGTGCATGCTCAGACAGTGGAATGGGGATTATACAGACTTGTCTCCGACGATTCAAGTAGATCAAAAGACCAGAGATTCACTCCGTTGGTGGCTGACCCTGGACAATCTGTCACAGGGAATGAGCTTCCGCAGACCAGAGTGGGTCATTGTCACGACCGACGCCAGCCTAGTGGGCTGGGGCGCGGTCTGGGAATCCCTGAAAGCTCAGGGTCTATGGTCTCGGGAAGAGTCTCTTCTCCCGATAAACATTCTGGAACTGAGAGCGATATTCAATGCTCTCAGAGCTTGGCCTCAACTAGCAAAGGCCAAATTCATAAGGTTTCAGTCAGACAACATGACGACCGTTGCATATATCAATCATCAGGGGGGAACAAGGAGTTCCCTGGCGATGAAAGAAGTGACCAAGATAATTCAATGGGCGGAGGATCACTCCTGCCACTTGTCTGCGATCCACATCCCAGGAGTGGAAAATTGGGAAGCGGATTTTCTGAGTCGTCAGACATTCCATCCGGGGGAGTGGGAACTCCATCCGGAAATCTTTGCCCAAATAACTCAATTATGGAGCATTCCAGACATGGATCTGATGGCGTCTCGTCAGAACTTCAAGGTTCCTTGCTACGGGTCCAGATCCAGGGATCCCAAGGCGACTCTAGTAGATGCACTAGTAGCACCTTGGACCTTCAACCTAGCTTATGTATTCCCACCGTTTCCTCTCATCCCCAGGCTGGTAGCCAGGATCAATAGGAGAGGGCCTCGGTGATCTTGATAGCTCCTGCGTGGCCACGCAGGACTTGGTATGCAGACCTGGTGAATATGTCATCGGCTCCACCATGGAAGCTACCTTTGAGACAGGACCTCCTTGTTCAGGGTCCATTCGAACATCCGAATCTGGTTTCCCTCCAACTGACGGCTTGGAGATTGAACGCTTGATTTTATCAAAGCGTGGGTTTTCAGATTCTGTAATAGATACTCTGATTCAGGCTAGAAAGCCTGTAACTAGAAAAATTTACCATAATATATGGAAAAAATATATCTGTTGGTGTGAATCTAAAGGATTGCCATGGAACAAGATAAAAATTCCTAAGATTCTATCCTTTCTACAAGAAGGTTTGGAGAAAGGATTATCTGCAAGTTCTCTAAAGGGACAGATTTCTGCTTTATCTGTCTTACTACACAAACGACTGGCAGCTATGCCAGATGTTCAAGCATTTGTTCAGGCTCTGGTTAGGATCAAGCCTGTTTACAGACCTTTGACTCCTCCCTGGAGTTTAAATCTAGTTCTTTCAGTTCTTCAAGGGGTTCCGTTTTGAACCCTTACATTCCGTAGATATTAAGTTACTATCTTGGAAAGTTTTGTTTTTGGTTGCAATCTCTTCTGCTAGAAGAGTTTCAGAGTTATCTGCTCTGCAGTGTTCTCCTCCTTATCTGGTGTTCCATGCAGATAAGGTGGTTTTGCGTACTAAGCCTGGTTTTCTTCCTAAAGTTGTTTCTAACAAAAATATTAACCAGGAGATAGTTGTACCTTCTTTGTGTCCGAATCCAGTTTCAAAGAAGGAGCGTTTGTTACACAATTTGGACGTTGTCCGTGCTCTAAAATTCTATTTAGAGGCTACTAAAGATTTCAGACAAACATCTTCCTTGTTTGTTGTTTATTCTGGTAAAAGGAGAGGTCAAAAAGCGACTTCTACCTCTCTTTCCTTTTGGCTTAAAAGCATTATCCGATTGGCTTATGAGACTGCCGGACGGCAGCCTCCTGAAAGAATCACAGCTCACTCCACTAGGGCTGTGGCTTCCACATGGGCCTTCAAGAACGAGGCTTCTGTTGACCAGATATGTAAGGCAGCGACTTGGTCTTCACTGCACACTTTTGCCAAATTTTACAAATTTGATACTTTTGCTTCTTCGGAGGCTATTTTTGGGAGAAAGGTTTTGCAAGCCGTGGTGCCTTCCATTTAGGTGACCTGATTTGCTCCCTCCCTTCATCCGTGTCCTAAAGCTTTGGTATTGGTTCCCACAAGTAAGGATGACGCCGTGGACCGGACACACCAATGTTGGAGAAAACAGAATTTATGCTTACCTGATAAATTACTTTCTCCAACGGTGTGTCCGGTCCACGGCCCGCCCTGGTTTTTTAATCAGGTCTGATGAATTATTTTCTCTAACTACAGTCACCACGGTATCATATGGTTTCTCCTATATATATTTCCTCCTGTCCGTCGGTCGAATGACTGGGGTGGGCGGAGCCTAGGAGGGATCATGTGACCAGCTTTGCTGGGACTCTTTGCCATTTCCTGTTGGGGAAGAGAATATCCCACAAGTAAGGATGACGCCGTGGACCGGACACACCGTTGGAGAAAGTAATTTATCAGGTAAGCATAAATTCTGTTTTTACTATCTGAGTTTCAGCAAGTTTTAACCGTATGTGTGTGTGTGCATGCTGGACTGCTATTTATTTTCTCCAAATAAAGTTATTTAGTGTAAATGGGCATGTCTGTGATATTTCATAATATCTGAATTTTCTGTTACCAATCTGAGAATATTCTAACAGTGGGTTTTAGGTATTAAACTAGTCCAGTAACCTGCAGTCTTTTCTCTGTGCTGCAAATCTCTTTGCATCTCCCTGTACATTCTGGTGCTTTCAAAGATCCTATGGATAAAAAATTAGAGGGTCTTCTAAAAAAATTGTTTATTTATCAGGGTTTTCTTCTACAACCTATAGCGTGCATTGTTCCTGTAACTACTGCAGCTGCTTTTTGGTTCGAGTCTCTAGAGGAGTCTCTTAAGGTTGAGACCCCATTAGATGATATTTTAGATAGAATTAAGGCGCTCAAGCTAGCTAATTCTTTTACTACAGATGCCGCTTTTCAACTGGCTAAATTAGCGGCAAAGAATTTAGGTTTTGCCATTTTAGCGCATAGAGCATTATGGCTTAAAGGGACAGTCTACCATAGAATTGTTATTGTTTTAAAAGATATATAATCCCTTTATTACCCATTCCCCAGTTTTGCTTAACCAACACAGTTATATTAATACACTTTTTACCTCTGTGATTACCTTGTATCTAGGAACCTTCTTCCAGCCCCCTGATCACATGACTGTGACTTTATTATCTATTGTCTTAAATTTAGCATTGTGTTGTGCTAAATCTTAAATAACCCCCTGTGCCTGAACACAGTGTTATCTATATGGCTCACGTGTACTTTCTGTCTCTTTGTGTTGAAAAGAGATTTAAAAAGCATGTGATAAGAGGCAGCCCTCAAAGGCTTAGAAATTAGCATATGAGCCTACCTAGGTTTAGTTTAAACTAAGAATACCAAGAGAAAAAAGCAAATTTGATGATAAAAGTAAATGGGAAAGTTGATTAAAATTAAAATTCCTATCTGAATAATGAAAGTTTAATTTATACTAGACTGTCCCTTTAAGTCCTGGTCTGCTGATGTGTCATCAAAATCTAAGCTATTAGCTATTCCTTTCAAAGGTAAGACCCTATTCGGGCCTGAACTGAAGGAGATAATTTCCAACATCACTGGAGGAAAAGGCCATGCCCTTCCTCAGGATAAGACAAATAGAATGAGGGCTAAACAAAATAATTTCCGTTCCTTTCAAAACTTCAAAGGTGGTCCCTCTACCTCCTCCCCTGCCACAAAGCAGGAGGGGAATTTTGCTCAATCCAAGTCAGTCTGGAGACCTAACCAGACCTGGAATAAAGGTAAACAGGCCAAGAAGCCCGCTGCTGCTACCAAGACAGCATGAAGGGGCAGCCCCCGATCCGGGACCGGATCTAGTAGGGGGCAGACTTTCTCTCTTCGCTCAGGCTTGGGCAAGAGACGTTCAGGATTCCTGGGCTTTAGAAATCGTGACCCAGATGTATCATCTAGAATTCAAAGATTCTCCTCCAAGGGGGAGATTTAATCTTTCACATTTGTCTGTAAACCAGACAAAAAGAGAGGCATTCTTACGCTGTGTAGAATACCTATATACCATGGGTGTAATCTGCCCAGTTCCAAAAGCAGAACAGGGGCAGGGGTTTTACTCCAATCTGTTTGTGGTTCCCAAAAAAGAGGGAACCTTCAGACCGATTTTAGATCTCAAAATTCTAAACAAATTTCTCAGAGTCCCATCCTTCAAGATGGAGACCATTCGGACAATTTTACCAATGATCCAGGAGGGTCAATATATGACCACCGTGGATTTGAAGGATTGCGTATCTTCATTTTCCTATCCACAAAGATCATCACCAGTTCCTCAGGTTTGCCTTCCTGGACAAGCATTACCGGTTTGTGGCCCTTCCTTTCGGGTTGGCCACAGCTCCCAGAATTTTCACAAAGGTGCTAGGGTCCCTTTTTGCGGTTCTAAGGCCACGGGGCATAGCAGTGGCGCCCTATCTGGACGATATCTTGATTCAGGCGTCAACTTACCATCTAGCCAAATCTCACATGGACATCGTGTTGGCTTTTCTAAGATCTCACGGGTGGAAGGTGAACATAAAGAAGAGTTCACTTGTTCCTCTCACAAGAGTTCCATTCCTAGGAACTCTGATAGACTCGGTAGACATGAAAATTTTTCTGACGGAGGTCAGAAAATCAAAGATCTTAACCACCTGCCGAGCACTTCATTCCATTCCTCGGCCGTCAGTGGCTCAGTGTATGGAGGTAATTGGACTAATGGTAGCGGCAATGGACATAGTTCTGTTTGCTCGCTTGCATCTCAGACCACTGCAACTATGCATGCTCAGACTTGGAATGGGGATTATGCAAATTTATCTCCTCAGATAAATCTGGATCAAGAGACCAGAGACTCTCTTCTTTGGTGGTTGTCACAGGATCATCTGTCCCATGGAATGTGTTTCCGCAGGCCAGCATGGGTCATAGTGATGACGGACGCCAGCCTCTTGGGCTGGGGTGCAGTCTGGAATTCCCTGAAGGCGCAGGGTGTGTGGACTCAGGAGGAGGCTCTCCTTCCAATAAATATTCTAGAACTGAGAGCGATATTAAACACGCTTCAGGCGTGGCCTCAGCTGGCTTTGGCCAAATTAATAAGATTCCATTCGGACAATATAACGTAGCGTATATCAATCATCAAGGGGGAACAAAGAGTTCTCTAGCGATGATAGAGGTTTCCAAGATCATTCGATGGGCAGAGACTCACTCTTGCCATCTATCAGCAATCTATATCCCAGGAGTGGAGAACTGGGAAGCGGATTTTCTCAGTCGTCAGACTTTTCATCCGGGGGAGTGGGAGCTCCATCCGGAGGTGTTTGCACAATTGATTCATCAATGGAGCACACCAGAATTGGAACTGATGGCATCTCGTCAGAATGCCAAACTTCCTTGTTACGGGTCCAGATCAAGGGATCCTCAAGCAGTACTGATAGATGCTCTAGCAGTACCGTGGTCGTTCAACCTGGCTTATGTGTTTCCTCCTTTTCCTCTCCTTCCTCGTCTGATTGCCAGAATCAAACAGGAGAGGGCTTTGGTAATCTTGGCCACGCAGGACTTGGTATGCAGATCTGGTGGAAATGTCATCTCTGCGACCGTGGAAACTGCCACTGAGACAGGACCTTCTCATTCAGGGTCCGTTCCAACATCCAAATCTAGTTTCTCTGCAGCTGACTGCCTGGAGATTGAACGCTTGATTTTATCTAAGCGGGGATTCTCTGAGTCGGTCATAGATACCTTGATTCAGGCTCGAAAGCCTGTCACTAGGAAAATTTATCATAAGATATGGCGTAAATATCTTTATTGGTGTGAATCCAAAGGCTACTCATAGAGTAAGATCAGGATTCCTAGGATTTTGTCCTTTCTCCAAGAAGGATTGGAGAAGGGGTTATCAGCTAGTTCCTTAAAGGGACAGATTTCTGCTTTGTCAATCTTACTGCACAAGCGTCTGGCAGATGTCCCAGACGTTCAGTCGTTTTGTCAGGCTTTGGTTAGAATTAAGCCTGTGTTTAAAACTGTTGCTCCGCCATGGGGTTTGAATTTAGTTCTTAAAGTTCTTCAAAGGCTTCCGTTTGAACCTATGCATTCCATAGATATTAAACTTCTATCTTGGAAAGTTCTGTTTTTAGTTACTATCTCTTCTGCTCGAAGAGTTGCTGAGCTATCTGCATTACAATGCGACTTGCCTTATCTTATATTGCATTCTGATAAGGTGGTTTTGCGTACCAAACCTGGATTCCTTCCTAAGGTTGTTTCTAATAGGAATATTAATCAGGAAATTGTTGTTCCTTCTCTGTGTCCTAACCCTTCTTCTAAGAAGGAGCGTCTGTTACATAACTTGGACGTGGTTCGTGCCTTGAAGTTTTACTTGCAAGCGACCAAGGATTTCCGTCAAACATCTTCTTTTTTTGTTGTCTATTCTGGAAAGCGTAGAGGTCAAAAAGCTATGGCTACCTCTCTTTCTTTTTGGCTGAAAAGCATCATCCGTTTGGCATACGAGATTGCTGGACAGCAGCCTCCTGAAAGGATTACAGCTCATTCTACTAAAGCAGTGGCTTCCACATGGGCTTTTAAAAACGATGGAGCACATGTACGCATGCGCGAAACGTGTCAGATAGGAGCTTACCTTGTGTTCCATGTCAAAGCCTGCACCTGAATAAACTACTTTTGGACCCACTGAGAGACTCCGCACCTCTTTTTTCCTCATCACTTTTAAAAACGATGCTTCTGTTGAACAGATTTGTAAGGCTGCGACTTGGTCTTCCCTTCATACCTTTTCCAAATTTTCCAAATTTGATACTTTTGCTTCTTCGGAGGCTATTTTTGGGAGAGAAGTTCTTCAAGCAGTGGTGCCTTCTGTTTAGGTATCTGTCTTGTCCCTCCCATTCATCCGTGTCCTGTAGCTTTGGTATTGTATCCCACACGTAAAGGATGAATCCGTGGACTCGTCTTATCTTATAGAAGAAAAGTAAATTTATGCTTACCTGATAAATTGATTTCTTCTATGATACGACGAGTCCACGGCCCGCTCTGTCAATTTAAGACAGATTATATTTTTTGATTTAAAACTTCAGTCACCTCTGCACCTTTTAGTTTCTCATTTTTCTTCCTATACCTTTGGTCGAATGACTGGGGGGGTGGCGTCAAAGGAGGAGCTATATAGACAGCTCTGCTGTGGTGCTCTTTGCCACTTCCTGTTAGCAGGAGGATAATATCCCACAAGTAAAGAATGAATCCGTGGACTCGTCGTATCATAGAAGAAATCAATTTATCAGGTAAGCATAAATTTACTTTTTTAAGGGGGTATTGGGTGGGTTTTAGAGTAGGGTTGGTTATGTGGGTGGTGGGTTTTAATGTTGGGGGGGGATTTGTACTTTTTTTTTACAGGTAAAAGAGCTGATTACTTTGGGCTAATGCCCCGCAAAAGGCCATTTTAAGGGCTATTTGTAATTTAGTGTAGGGTAGGGCTTTTTTTTATTTTGGGGGGGCTTTTTTATTTTGTTAGGGGGGATAAGATTAGGTGTAATTAGTTTAAAAATCTTGTAATTTGTTTATTATTTTCTGTGATTTAGTGTTTTTTTTTTTGTACTTTAGATAATTTTATTTAATTGTAATTAATTGTTGTTAATTTAGGGAATTAATTTAATTGTAGTGTAGTGTTAAGTGTAATTGTAACTTAGGTTAGGTTTTATTTTACAAGTAAATTTGTATTTATTTTATCTAGGTAGTTATTAAATAGTTAATAACTATTTAATAACTATTGTACCTAGTTAAAATAAATACAAACTTGCCTGTAAAATAAAAATAACCCCTGAGATAGCTACAATGTAACTATTAGTTATATTGTAGCTAGCTTAGGGTTTATTTTATAGGTAAGTATTTAGTTTTAAATAGGAATAATTTAGTTAATAATATTAATTTTTATTTAGATTTATTTAAATAATATTCAAGTTAGGGGGTGTTAGGGTTAGTGGGTTAGACTTAGGTTTAGGGGTTAATACATTTAGAATAGTGGAGGCGACGTTGGGGGCGGCAGATTAGGGGTTAATAAATGTAATGTAGGTGGCGGCGGTGTAGGGGGGCGGCAGATTAGGGGTTAATAAGTATAATGTAGGTGGCAGTGGGCTCCGGGAGGGGCGGTTTAGGGGTTAATACATTTATTTGAGTGGTGGTGGGCTCTGGGAGCGGCGGTTTAGGGGTTAATACATTTATTCGAGTGGTGGTGGGCTTCGGGAGCGGCGGTTTAGGTGTTAATAAATTTATTCGAGTGGTGGTGGGCTCCGGGAGCTGCGGTTTAGGGGTTAAACATTTTAGTATAGTGTGGGTGTTTAGTGACAGTATACAAATTAAGCTGTGAAAAAGCCGAAGAGCAGCGAGATCGATGACTGTTAGTTATCAACAGTCCGCTGCTCATCGTCCCGTACTTGGTGTGTGGCTTTTTGACAGCTTTGTTGTTAAATATGGAGAACGTATTCAGGTCCGTGGCAGCGATGTTAGGCAATCTTAGGCAAGCGTATTGGTGCCGGCAAATGCAGGTAAGTTGACGGCTTGATAAGTAGATGCCATTGTGTTCCCAATGATCTATTTTACCTGCTGAAGTGTATTAAATATCTTTTTCACCTTTGTTTTATATTTTGAAATAGCTGTTTTTGCCTGTTGCTTCCCCACTTATACTGAAAATGTCAATAACTTAAGTACTGGTTATAGAAATGCTTGGTAAACAAGAAAGTTTAGTTGAAATCATGCTCCTGGTTTGTGTGTGTGTGGGGTGGGGGGGGGGGAGTGACAGAAAGGCACTAACATTCATTTTTCATTGTTCTCGCTAAGGGCCTAATAATCTAAAGCTCTTTGCTCTGGCTATATGATCTAATCGCTCACAATATATTCATACACACTCACACACACACACACATATACATACACACATAGACACATATACATAGACACACATATACATACACACATACATATACACGCATAGACACACATATACATACACACATACATATACACAGATAGACACACATACATATACACACATAGACACACATATACATACACACATACATATACACACATTGACACACATACATATACACACATTGACACACATACATATACACACAGACACACATATACATACATAGACACACATATACATACACACACACAGACACACATAGACACACATATACATATGCACACATAGACACACATATACATACACACACATATACATATACACACATAGACACACATATACATACACATACATAAACATAAATGCTCACAACACACTCATACACGCATAAACACACTGACACACACATACATTTACATACATGCTCATAACACACACAGACACACATATACATACACATACATATATACTCACAACACACACACTCATATACACACATATACATACAGACACACAAATACAAACACATGTTCACAACACACACTTTTATATACACACAGATTCATGCTCACAACACACTCATATACACACACACAAATACATATACATACATACATGCTCACAACATATACACACACACATAAATACACAGACACACACATACATACATGCTCGCAACACACACAGACACAAATATACACACACATAGATATACATACATGCTCACAACACACTCATATAAACACACGCACACACACAGACACACATATACCTACAGACACATACATATACATGCATGCTCACAACACACTCATTTACACACACACATACATACTCACATATACCTTCAGACATATACATACATGCTCACAGCACAATCATACACACAGACACACATATACCTACAGACACTTACATATACATACATCCTCACAACACACTCATATACACACACACATACATACACACACAGACACACAAATACATATACACATACATATACATACATGCTCACAACACACTCATATACACACATACATATACACAGACACACATACATATACATACATTCTCACAACACACTCATATACACACACACATACATATACATACATGCTCACAACACACTCATATACACACACATACATACATATGCATACATTCTCACAACACACTCATATACACGCACACACATACATACAGACACACAAATACATACACACATACATATATATATATATATACATTCTCACAACACACTCATATATACACACACATACATATACATACTTGTTCACAACACACGCACATACATACACACACAGACACACAAATACAAAAACACTCATACATATAAATACATGCTCACAACGCACTCATATACACACATACATACACACAGACACACATACATTTACATACATTCTCACAACACACTCATATAGACACACACATACATATACATACATGCTCACAACACACTCATATACACACACACATACATACATATACATACATTCTCATATATATATATATACATTCTCACAACACACTCATATATACACACACATACATATACATACTTGCTCACAACACACTCATATACACACACACATACATACACACAGACACACATACATATACATACATTCTCACAACACACTCATATAGACACATACACACACAGACACACAAATACATACACACATACATATACATACATTCTCACAACACACTCATACACACACACACACATACATACACACACAGACACACAAATACATACACATACATTATAACAACACACTCATATACACACACACACACACATACATACACACATATACCTACAGACACATACATATACATACATGCTCACAACACACTCATTTACACACACATACATACACACATATACCTTCAGACATATACATACATGCTCACAACACACTCATATACACACACACATACATTTATGCTCACAACACACTCATATACACATACATACACACATACATATACATACATTCTCACAACACACTCATACACATGCATACACACACAGACACACAAATACATACACATACATTATAACAACACACTCATATACACACACACATACATACAGACACACAAATACATACACACACATATACATACATTCTCACAACACACTCATACACATGCATACACACACAGACACACAAATACATACACATACATTATAACAACACACTCATATACACACACACATACACACAGACACACAAATACATACACACACACATATACATACATTCTCACAACACACTCATATACACACACACACACACATACATACACACACAGACACACAAATACAAAAACACACATACATATACAGGTAGCCCTCAGTTTACGCCGGGGTTAGGTTCCAGAAGGAATGGTTGTAAATCGAAACTGTTGTAAATTGAAACCCAGTTTATAATGTAAGTTAATAGAAAGTGAGGGAGATAGGTTCCAGGCCCCTCTCAAAATTGTCATAAGGAACACCTAATACATTATTTTTAAAGCTTTGAAATGAAGACTTTAAATGCTAAACAGCATTATAAACCTAATAAAATAATCACACAACTCAGAATATATAATTAAACTAAGTTAAATGAACAAAGACATTTGCTAAACAGCATTATAAACCTAATAAAATAATCACACAACACAGTTCTTTCTATGCATTCCAATCTGGACTGATTTATAGACAGGAAGATCTTGTTCCTATGAAATCTGCTCGATAGCTCATGTCTGGTTAAATTGATTAATTTCAGCTTGCTTGGCTTTGCTGCAACACAAGCGGACAGCTCCACCTACTGGCCATTTTAATAAATGCACTGCTTTTCAATGCTTTTCAATAGCAGTCACATGACTGGAAAAAAAGGTTGTTATTCTGAAACGGTGTAAATTGAACCGTTGTAAAACGAGGGCCACCTGTACATACATTCTCACAATACACTCATATACACACACACACACACACGCACACACACACACATACATACACACAAATACAAAAACACACATACATATACATACATTCTCACAACACACTCATACACACACACACACACACATACATACACACACAGACACACAAATACAAAAACACATACATATACATACATGCTCACAACACACTCATATACACACACACACATATACATACATGCTCGCAACACACTCATATACACACACACATACATACACACACATACACACAAATACAAAAACACACATACATATACATACATGCTCACAACACACTCATATACACATACATATACATACATGCTCACAACACACTCATATACACACACATACATATACATACATGCTCACAACACACTCATATACACACACACACACATACATACACACACATACACACAAATACAAAAAAACACATACATATACATACATGCTCACAACACACTCATATACACTACTACTACTTATCTGTACAAATGATTCCTCTTGCTCCCCTGTCTCCCTGTGCATAGTACATTATACATTTGAGGGAACCATCGAAAATTTTGAATCGACCCCCACCCGGGCGTTCTTACTTGCAGTTTAAGAAGTATTGATTTATGAATCATGTTGAATTTTGACTTTAGTATCCCTTTAAGCTCATTATTGTAATATAAAGTGTCATCTATTCCAATAGATATTATATGTTTCTTTGTAAGCAGCAGAGTATTCTGCACCATATCCTGTAGTGTGAGATTCTGCAAAGGCCACAATTATATCACCCATTAAATGCCAACACAATTTCATGAATAAAACATTCCCCCATTCTCTTATTGCCGTTTCCTGCCCTCTAACAGCTGGACAAGAATATGAGTCACGAGAATGTGTGTTTAGTCTCACAGCAGCCTGAGGAATATTAGAAGGTAGTATCATTATTATCAGTGTTTCTCTTGTTAAGTGTATCCAGTCCACGGATCATCCATTACTTGTGGGATATTCTCCTTCCCAACAGGAAGTTGCAAGAGGATCACCCACAGCAGAGCTGCTATATAGCTCCTCCCCTCACTGCCATATCCAGTTATTCTCTTGCAACTCTCAACTAAGATTGAGATCGTAAGAGGACTGTGGTGTTTTATACTTAGTTTATTTCTTCAATCAAAAGTTTGTTATTTTTAAATGGTACCGGAGTGTACTGTTTATCTCAGGCAGTATTTAGAAGAAGAATCTGCCTGTGTTTTCTATGATCTTAGCAGAAGTAACTAAGATCCTTTGCTGTTCTCACATATTCTGAGGAGTGAGGTAACTTCAGAGGGGGAATAGCGTGCAGGTTTTCCTGTAATAAGGTATGTGCAGTTAAAATATTTTTCTAGGGATGGAATTTGCTAGAAAATGCTGCTGATACCGAAGTAATGTAAGTAAAGCCTTAAATGTAGTGATAGCGACTGGTATCAGGCTTATTAATAGAGATACATACTCTTATAAAGTGTATTTTAAAAACGTTTGCTGGCATGTTTAATCGTTTTTTTACATATGTTTGGTGATAAAACTTATTGGGGCCTAGTTTTTTCCACATGGCTGGCTTGAATTTTGCCTAGAAACAGTTCCCTGAGGCTTCCCACTGTTGTAATATGAGTGGGAGGGGGCCTATTTTAGCGTTTTTTTTGCACAGCAAAAATTACAGACACAGACATCCAGCTTCTTCCTGCATGATCCAGGACTTCTCTGAAGGGCTCAAAAGGCTTCAAAAGTCGTATTGAGGGAGGTAAAAAGCCACAGTAGAGCTGGTGGCAGTTGTTGTGACTGTTTAAAAAACGTTTTTGTCATTTGTTATTCCGTTTTTGGTATTAAGGGGTTAATCATCCATTTGCAAGTGGGTGCAATGCTCTGCTAACTTATTACATACACTGTAAAAATTTCGTTAGTGTAACTGCATTTTTTCACTGTTATTTCAAAATTTGGGAAAATTTGTGTTTCTTAAAGGCGCAGTAACGTTTTTTATATTGCTTGTAAACTTGTTTTAAAGTGTTTTCCAAGCTTGCTAGTCTCATTGCTAGTCTGTTTAAACATGTCTGACATAGAGGAACCTACTTGTTCATTATGTTTGAAAGCCATGGTGGAGCCCCATAGGAGAATGTGTACTAAATGTATTGATTTCACCTTAAACAGTAAAGATCAGTCTTTATCTATAAAAGAATTATCACCAGAGGGTTCTGTCGAGGGGGAAGTTATGCCAACTAACTCTCCCCACGTGTCAGACCCTTCGCTTCCCGCTCAGGGGACGCACGCTAATATGGCGCCAATTACATCAGGGACGCCCATAGCGATTACCTTGCAGGACATGGCTGCAATCATGAATAATACCCTGTCAGAGGTATTATCTAGATTGCCTGAATTAAGAGGCAAGCGCGATAGCTCTGGGGTTAGGAGAGATACAGAGCGCGTAAAATGCTGTTAGAGCCATGTCTGATACTGCTGTGGGTGACATCTCTGACTCGGGGAAACCTGATTCAGAGATTTCTAATTTTAAATTTAAGCTTGAGAACCTCCGTGTATTGCTTGGGGAGGTATTAGCTGCTCTGAATGACTGTAACACAGTTGCAATTCCAGAGAAATTGTGTAGGCTGGATAGATACTATGCGGTGCTGGTGTGTACTGACGTTTTTCCTATACCTAAAAGGCTTACAGAAATTATTAGCAAGGAGTGGGATAGACCCGGTGTGCCCTTTTCCCCACCTCCTATATTTAGAAAAATGTTTCCAATAGACGCCACTACACGGGACTTATGGCAGACGGTCCCCTAAGGTGGAGGGAGCAGTTTCTACTTTAGCAAAGCGTACCACTATCCCGGTTGAGGACAGTTGTGCTTTTTCAGATCCAATGGATAAAAAATTGGAGGGTTACCTTAAGAAAATGTTTATTCAACAAGGTTTTATTTTACAGCCCTTTGCATGCATTGCGCCTGTCACTGCTGCGGCGGCATTCTGGTTTGAGGCCCTGGAAGAGGCCATCCAGACAGCTCCATTGAATGATATTATTGACAAGCTTAGAACGCTTAAGCTAGCTAACTCATTTGTTTCTGATGCCATTGTTCATTTGACTAACCTAACGGCTAAGAATTCCGGATTCGCCATCCAGGCGCGTAGGGCGCTATGGCTTAAATCCTGGTCAGCTGACGTGACTTCAAAGTCTAAATTACTCAACATTCCTTTCAAGGGGCAGACCTTATTCGGGCCTGGCTTGAAGGAAATTATTGCTGACATTACTGGAGGCAAGGGTCATACCCTTCCTCAGGACAGGGCCAAATCAAAGGCCAAACAGTCTAATTTTCATGCCTTTCGAAATTTCAAGGCAGGAGCAGCATCAACTTCCTCCGCTTCAAAACAAGAGGGAACTGTTGCTCATTCCAGACAGGCCTGGAAACCTAACCAGTCCTGAAAAAAGGGCAAGCAGGTCAGAAAGCCTGCTGCTGCCCCCAAGACAGCATGAAGGAACGGCCCCCTATCCGGAAACGGATCTAGTGGGGGGCAGACTTTCTCTCTTCGCCCCAGGCGTGGGCAAGAGATGTTCAGGATCCCTGGGTGTTGGAGATCATATCTCAGGGATATCTTCTGGACTTCAAAGCTTCTCCTCCACAAGGGAGATTTCATCTTTCAAGGTTATCAGCAAACCAGATAAAGAAAGAGGCATTCCTAAGCTGTCTGCAAGACCTCCTAATAATGGGAGTGATCCATCCAGTTCCGCAGACGGAACAAGGACAGGGATTTTATTCAAATCTGTTTGTGGTTCCCAAGAAAGAGGGAACCTTCAGACCAATCTTGGATCTAAAGATCTTAAACAAATTCCTCAGAGTTCCATCATTCAAAATGGAAACTATTCGGACCATCCTACCCATGATCCAAGAGGGTCAGTGCATGACCACAGTGGACTTAAAGGATGCCTACCTTCACATACCAATTCACAAAGATCATCATCGGTTCCTAAGGTTAGCCTTTCTAGACAGGCATTACCAATTTGTAGCTCTTCCCTTCGGGTTGGCCACTGCCCCGAGAATTTTTACAAAGGTTCTGGGCTCACTTCTGGCGGTTCTAAGACCGCGAGGCATAGCGGTGGCTCCGTATCTAGACGACATCCTGATACAGGCGTCAAGCTTTCAAATTGCCAAGTCTCATACAGAGATAGTTCTGGCATTTCTGAGGTCGCATGGGTGGAAAGTGAACATGGAAAAGAGTTCTCTATCACCACTCACAAGAGTCTCCTTCCTAGGGACTCTTATAGATTCTGTAGAGATGAAAATTTACCTGACGGAGTCCAGGTTATCAAAACTTCTAAATGCTTGCCGTGTCCTTCATTCCATTCCACGCCCGTCAGTGGCTCAGTGCATGGAAGTAAACGGCTTAATGGTAGCGGCAATGGACATAGTGCCATTTGCGCGCCTGCATCTCAGACCGCTGCAATTATGCATGCTAAGTCAGTGGAATGAGGATTACTCAGATTTGTCCCCTCTACTAAATCTGGATCAAGAGACCAGAGATTCTCTTCTCTGGTGGCTTTCTCGGGTCCATCTGTCGAAGGGTATGACCTTTCGCAGGCCAGATTGGACGATTGTAACAACAGATGCCAGCCTTCTAGGTTGGGGCGCAGTCTGGAACTCCCTGAAGGCTCAGGGATCATGGACTCAGGAGGAGAAACTCCTCCCAATAAATATTCTGGAGTTAAGATCAATATTCAATGCTCTTCTAGCTTGGCCTCAGTTAGCAAGACTGAGGTTCATCAGATTTCAGTCGGACAACATCACGACTGTGGCTTACATCAACCATCAAGGGGGAACCAGGAGTTCCCTAGCGATGTTAGAAGTCTCAAAGATAATTCGCTGGGCAGAGTCTCACTCTTGCCACCTGTCAGCGATCCACATCCCAGGCGTAGAGAACTGGGAGGCGGATTTTCTAAGTCGTCAGACTTTTCATCCGGGGGAGTGGGAACTCCATCCGGAGGTGTTTGCTCAACTGGTCCATCGTTGGGGCAAACCAGAACTGGATCTCATGGCGTCTCGCCAGAACGCCAAGCTTCCTTGTTACGGATCCAGGTCCAGGGACCCGGGAGCAACGCTGATAGATGCTCTAGCAGCTCCTTGGTTCTTCAACCTGACCTATGTGTTTCCACCGTTTCCTCTGCTCCCTCGACTGATTGCCAAAATAAAGCAGGAGAGAGCATTGGTGATTCTGATAGCGCCTGCGTGGCCACGCAGGACCTGGTATGCAGACCTAGTGGACATGTCATCTCTTCCACCATGGACTCTGCCTCTGAGGCAGGACCTTCTAATACAAGGTCCTTTCAATCATCCAAATCTAATTTCTCTGAGACTGACTGCATGGAGATTGCACGCTTGATTCTATCAAGGCGTGGCTTCTCCGAGTCAGTCATTGATACCTTAATACAGGCTCGGAAGCCTGTCACCAGGAAAATCTACCATAAGATATGGCGTAAATATCTTTATTGGTGTGAATCCAAGAGTTACTCATGGAGTAAGGTTAGGATTCCTAGGATATTGTCCTTTCTCCAAGAGGGTTTGGACAAAGGCTTATCAGCTAGTTCTTTAAAAGGACAGATCTCTGCTCTGTCTATTCTTTTGCACAAGCGTCTGGCAGAAGTTCCAGACGTCCAGGCATTTTGTCAGGCTTTGGTTAGGATTAAGCCTGTGTTTTAAAACTGTTGCTCCCCCGTGGAGCTTAAACTTGGTTCTTAAAGTTCTTCAGGGAGTTCCGTTTGAACCCCTTCATTCCATTGATATTAAACTTTTATCTTGGAAAGTTCTGTTTTTGATGGCTATTTCCTCGGCTCGAAGAGTCTCTGAGTTATCTGCCTTACAATGTGATTCTCCTTATCTGATTTTTCATTCAGACAAGGTAGTTCTGCGTACCAAACCTGGGTTTTTACCTAAGGTGGTTTCTAACAGGAATATCAATCAAGAGATTGTTGTTCCATCATTGTGTCCTAATCCTTCTTCAAAGAAGGAACGTCTTTTGCATAATCTGGACGTAGTCCGTGCCTTGAAGTTTTACTTACAGGCTACTAAAGATTTTCGTCAAACATCTGCCCTGTTTGTCGTTTACTCTGGACAGAGGAGAGGTCAAAAAAGCTTCGGCAACCTCTCTCTCCTTTTGGCTTCGGAGCATAATACGCTTAGCCTATGAGACTGCTGGACAGCAGCCCCCTGAAAGGATTACAGCTCATTCTACTAGAGCTGTGGCTTCCACCTGGGCCTTTAAAAATGAGGCCTCTGTTGAACAGATTTGCAAGGCTGCGACTTGGTCTTTGCTTCATACCTTTTCAAAATTTTACAAATTTGACACTTTTGCTTCTTCGGAGGCTGTTTTTGGGAGAAAGGTTCTACAGGCAGTGGTTCCTTCCGTTTAAGTTCCTGCCTTGTCCCTCCCATCATCCGTGTACTTTAGCTTTGGTATTGGTATCCCACAAGTAATGGATGATCCGTGGACTGGATACACTTAACAAGAGAAAACATAATTTATGCTTACCTGATAAATTTATTTCTCTTGTAGTGTATCCAGTCCACGGCCCGCCCTGTCCTTTTAAGGCAGGTCTAAATTTTAATTAAACTACAGTCACCACTGCACCCTATGGTTTCTCCTTTCTCGTCTTGTTTCGGTCGAATGACTGGATATGGCAGTGAGGGGAGGAGCTATATAGCAGCTCTGCTGTGGGTGATCCTCTTGCAACTTCCTGTTGGGAAGGAGAATATCCCACAAGTAATGGATGATCCGTGGACTGGATACACTACAAGAGAAATAAATTTATCAGGTAAGCATAAATTATGTTTTTGTAAAGTGCTGCTAAATTCCGTAGGGGTGTCCTGCTTTAGTAGGAAAGGAAAGCCTACATGGAACGGCCCATTGGAAAAGGTGCTTGCAGTTAAAGGGACATTCCTGTCAGAATTTACATGCACATAGGTGAATTACACCTTTGAATAGAAACATATTTACAATATACAGTATATGTATTGTCAGACATGCTTCTAATAAAAGTTATCACTGTTTTAGTGATTCTCTCTGCACGTGCATGTGAAGCATATCTAGAAATACTCAGTGCACCAGCATATTAAATACTGACGCTGTTTAGAGCACAAGTGGGGCTTGTATCATGTCAGCAATTAACAAATTCATTACCAGATGGTAAAAGCACTTTAGGCTCTCTGAGTAAGTGCTGTGTATAAAATGCTGGTGCACGGTGCATACTGAAATATACATTTGAAACAGCTATAGCTTTTATTAGTAGCATTTTTGCTAACACCTGTATAAAATACTATTCAAAACTGAAATGCATCCACGTGGATTCCAATTTTGGCTAGAATGTCCCTTTCATATAACAATGTTATTCAGAAAATCCAGGGATATTTACTAGTGCTTTTTACAAACTTGCGTTTTAGCCAATTATTGCTGTTTCCTGCATAACCATTTTCATTTTCCATGGGAGGGAGGAAGTACAATATTATCTATATGGCACACATGAACTAGCACTGTCTGGCTGTGAAAAGCACTGCAGTAAGAGGCAGTCTGTATATTAATTTAACAGTATTGGTTATGCAAAGCTGGGGAATGGGTAGTAAAGGTTTTATCTATCTTTTTAAAATAAAAATAAAATAGACTGGAGGAGAGCATAAATCCAGCACTCATTTTCATATAACTGCATGTAATAGACACTACTATAAAGAATAAGATGCACAGATACTGTTATAAAAATCCAGTATAAAAAGGTTTAAAAACGTACTTAGAAGCTTTCAGTTTGGCTCTGTTGAAAAGGCAGTTGGAAAGCCCACTGCAAGTGGGAAATAAGCACACTCCCCCCTCCCCCTTCTTTTGCATATGAAAAGACCCTTTACACAAACAGGAGCAAGCTGGAGAAGGTAGCTGACGGTATTCAAATAAAACTTTGGGGCTTGGTTAGGAGTCTGAAAATCAGAGCAATGTTATTTAAAAATAAGCAAAACTATACATTTTTTAAAAAAACAAACTTTATGGGCTTTATAACTAGATCAACTACAAAAGTTGATTTCTAACCCAATTACAAGAGAGACTGTAAACCAGTGGGCTGCGGCCAATAAACATAATCCTTGTCTTTCTTCCAGCCCGGGCCCGCTGACCACTTTAGTTCATGGTCTAGACTTCCCAATGCCAAGCTTTGGACCCCTGTTCGCTACAGACACTCCCCCCCACGACATACTCGCACACCACGTCTCCATAAACGATTCCATATGCACCCAAGACCAACTGATAGACAAAGGGTACGAATGGGCGAGGAACTGGTTCTCGTATAGGAGATTATGCAACTTTATTACTACCCATATCCATGCCCGTAACCTGACTCGCCCCCCCCACTAATATAGAAAAGCTCTACTTAATTAGGTCCCCGAGCAAACACTCCTCTCAATTATCTATAAAATGCTTCTCCACCCCCCCCCCCCAGGCAATTTGCCATATTCTTTTGATATGTGGGAAAGAGAACTGGGAGTCATCATCCTTCCTCAGTCGGCGCTTAACATATTCTCTAACACAAGAAGGGCCTCTACCTCAGCCTCCATTTTAGAGATCAACTATAAGATACTTCATT